>NC_081565.1:78312079-78423933 GCF_022355385.1 Mustela nigripes | reverse complement strand
GCCTCCGCCGCACTCGTTGAGCTACACCCCCGAGAACCCCGGCATCATGCCCTGCCCCGAAGGCGCCCCTTTACCGGCCTGCCCCCCCCGGGCCCCCCCCCCCCCCCCGCCAGCAGCTGTATACTTATAATTTATATTTATTAGGGACTGTATTATGGAAAGAGTTTGAGGCAGCTCTCTACCTGAATTGAATAACCAATGCAAAAGGTAAGTAAGAGCAGCAGGTTACCTGAAACTCCGAGAGTCCTCCCAGCTTAAGAGCCATAAAGTATGATTATCACTGTGTTCATAGGCTGCCATCCAGTTCACACCACCCCTGCCCCCGAGGGCTTAGCTACACCTTCCACCTCTCCTCGCATCACCCTGGTCATGCTAAGGAGTGGGTCCCCTGAGAGCTGCTGGAGCTTGTGAAAACTCGCCTGTGTCCATCATGCTGGGGAATGTATTTCCTTATGGGGCCTAAATCTCCCTCCCCACACCCCCAGCTGCTTCCTGGCTTTTTCCCAATCAGAATAGCATCCTGATGATCCGGCGTGTTTCGTTTCAATTTGTCTTGATTCCTATTCTTTGGAGACAGCTCGGTGGATAGATTTTACTACCTTATGTCCCCCAAAGCTGCTCTACTCCTCACCTGGGTCACATTTTAATGTATCCTCTTTTGTCCATCCAGTGACACAGTCATCTATGAACAAACCCAACATCTTTGGCCAGAGAAAAACTCCGATGGGTAAAGAGAGGCACACAATCTCTCTCTTTCCTGTTGTTCTTTTGGGGGAGAAACTCAGTAGCTCTACTGTTTCCTGCTTTTCTTCCCCAAATTGCCTTTGCGGATTGTATTTGCTTTTCTGTTACTGGGTCATGGCCAAGCTTGTTTCGACATCCAGTAAAAGCCTGAAGCTTAGAGCAGCAGTCCTCAATCTCCGCTGTTCATTAGGATTGCCTGAGATCTTTTTAAATTCCCAATACCTTGGCCACACACCAGACTCCTTGCAAAAGGATTTCTGGGCAGAGAACCCAGGCATCAATATTTGTTTCAAGCTTCCTAGGCTGATTCCAGCATATAGCCAGGGATTTTCAAGTGTTTCAACCTTAGAAGCTTATCATTCTTTAGAATTATCGGGGACCCTGAAGAGTTTCTGTTTACATGCATCATCTATATAGATACTTAGTAAATGAGCTGTCAAAACAGAAAAAAATTATTAATTCACTTAAAAACAGTGGTAATAAGCCCATTGTATATTAATATAAATAATTTTATGAAAAACAGTTATACTTTTCAAAATAAAAAATTTAGAAATGGCATTGTTTTACATACATTTTCCAATCTCTTTAATGTCTGGCTTAATGAAAGAGAATTGGATTCTTAAAGCTGCATCTACAGGCAGTCTCTTGTGATTCCAGCATGTCTTGTGGCTTCTGAAAATCTCTTCATAGCCATGCAAGAATGAGAATAAAAAAGCCAAATTTAGTACTATTATGAAAGTAGCTTTGACTTGGTAGACCCCCTGGGGGTCCCTGGACAGCCCTTTGAGAACTGTTGTGCTAGAAGGCTGTAGAGGATGTGACTGCCAGATGGGTTAGTTATGGTTAGTTATTAACCTCTCCAGGGTTTCGCCCTCTGTGACAAGCACTTACTTTCAGTTACCTCTCTTCTCCCTGCCCTTATGCCAATTGGCCTCTAGAGGGAGCCGGAGGCCCTTGATGGCAACCCAGACAGGCGTGCTGACCCTGGGTGGAGTTTAAGGAGTAAGATAAGGGCCGAAAGATCTTGGGCTATAGGAAAAGGAGTTCGGGTTTTGACTTCTGTCACAGTCTCTCCCAGTCAGTCTCTCTCTCTCTCAGAAGGCTTGCAGTGTTTGACCTTTTTCTTTGGAGGCCTGCCCTTTGTTATTTTCCATCAGGAGCCATCAGGGTAGGGCCTGGAGCAATGGTTTCCAAACTTCATGCTCCTCAGAATCAGCTGGACAATTGGTTTAAAACGCAGCTTCCTGGGCCCCTACCCTCAAAATGTTGATTGCGTAGAATGCAGATGAGGCATATGAATCAGCATATTGAAATCGGCCCCTGAGGTGATTCTAATCCAGGTGTTCTGAGGACCCTGCCTTGAGAAACCATGACCTGGGAGAAGCAGCCATCTGGGCCCCAGTATTCAGGCTCCCAGCTCAGTGGGGAAGCTGCTTCTCTGCCTCTGCCTCTCCCCCTGCTCATGCTCTCTCTCTCTCTCAAATGACTAAATAAAATCTTTTTTAAAAATTGCCTTCAAAAGAATCAATGAAACAAGATGGGATTGGGAGGGAGACAAACCATAAGTGACTCTTAATCTCACAAAACAAACTGAGGGTTGCTGGGGGGAGGGGGTTTGGGAGAAGGGGGTGGGATTATGGACATTGGGGAGGGTATGTGCTTTGGTGAGTGCTGTGAAGTGTGTAAACCTGGCGATTCACAGATCTGTACCCCTGGGGATAAAAATATATGTTTATAAAAAATAAAAAATTTAAAAAAAGAAAAAAAATTGCCTTCAAGGGCGCCTGGGTGGCTCAGTGCATTAAGCCGCTGCCTTCCGCTCAGGTCATGATCTCAGGGTCCTGGGATCGAGCCCCGCATCTGGCTCTCTGCTCAGCAGGGAGCCTGCTTCCCTTCCTCTCTCTCTGCCTGCCTCTCTGCCTACTTGTGATCTCTCTCTGTCAGATAAATAAATAAAAATCTTAAAAAAAATAAAAATTGCCTTCAACTCTCACTTTTCTTCTCTCTTCCAGAATTTCTTGTTTTGTTATTTTACATGGACTCTGTCATTGTTTCCAAATGGAAACATGCTGAAGAATGTTCAGTGGAATCATCCAAGAATCAACTAAAATCAAGCAGCATGGCCCAAAAGCACCAAGTGAAAAAACTGAAAATGTTCTAACGCGGAGAAGGGGACATTTGACACAGATCAGGGAGCTGTCTCTGCCTGTATGAAGACTTGTTTTAAGTGACTTTACAAGTAAAATTCAGACAGTGGTTGGAAACTCGGAGACAAAATATTTTGGTTCATTCTGTAGAATTTTCTAAAATCAGAGCTGCCCTGAGGGGTAGTAGACTGTCTTGGGAGTGATGAGCTTGCCATCACTAGAAGTATCCAAATATAGCTCAGACAGTAATTTGGTAGGGATGACATGGAGTGGGTTCGGCCACAGGTTGGCTGATTGAAGAGGACTGTGAAGGTCCTTGCCAACCTAGAGGTCTTGACTTAGGAACCGAACAAATAGAATGCTTTTGTTCTTGTAGTGCCCTGTTTATTTCTCAGTGAAGACCTCCTACACAAGAAACACACAAGACCAGACAAACCTGTACCTCTTCATAAGGAACAAGAGCTGTACATGTGCTTTGATTTGCAGGCAGTGAGGGCTTCTGCGAGTTCATGCACGTGCTGGGTGCTCTGTGCTGTCTTCCATCTCTCCGCATGCCAAGTGCATCAGAGCCTTGGGCTTTGGAGCAGGGTCCCAGGACCCGCAGTAGTGACCTTACCTGGGAACTTCCTGGAAATCCAGACTCTCGAGCCTCATTTCAGACCTACTGCAATTTAACACCCACCACTGACATTAGAGGCAAAAAAAACATGTTTCTAACACCAAGTAGTCTATAACGGAAGTCTCCATAAGGAGAGGGACAGTGGTTTGTTCATTTCTGAGGGCTTTGCACAGAGCCGACTCTCAGTATGTGCTGATTTGAGGTGGTTTATAAAACGAGATAGTGAAGGAAGGGTGGGAGCCGTGCTGCGGGGAGATGGCTGGATGGGGGTCCTGGAGGGGGAGTTAGAAATCAGTAGGAAGATTCTAAAGATAGTTTTGGGGAAAAAAACCTGATCTACTTCCCTATTTTGTCCTGAGCTCATCGGGGTCTCCAGTCAACATTACTGCTTAGGCTGGCTGTTGCAAGGCTGCCCCAGATGAGGGCACTTCCTCAGTTTGTCTGGCTGTGGACTGGGTCAGTAGCCACCATGTGGCAGGGAGAGAACGTGCTCCCTCTGCTGGCTGGTGTCTCTCCTGTACCCAGAGCTACTGCCCATTTTTTTTTTTTTTTTACTCTATTTGCTAGCTACTGTGGCATGACAAATTAACTCAAAATTTAGTGGCCTAAAACACTAATAAACATTTGTTATCTCACATACTTTCTGTGGATCAGGAATCCAAGAGCAGCTTAGCCAAGTGATTTTAGTTCGGGTAACTTCAGAATGTCTGGCAGGGCTGTCATCGTCTTGACCGGGGCTGGAGGATCTGCTTTCAACATGTTTCCCCTCATGCTGTTGCTGCCCCCTTCCCGAGTGCCCTGAGCCTGGGCAGATGCAGCTTATTCCATATATGACTTGTGACTTTTTCAGGCCCCAGCATTTGCCCTAGCCTCCTGATGCTGCAGACCTTCTTCTCCTGGCACTCCAATCAGAGAGGCCCAAGAGGACCTTTTTCCAGCTCCAGGTGCTACATGGCCCACCGCTGGCCCACAGACGGCACCCATTTATCCACTGACCCAAGAAACTGAAACTGTTTGGCGTTCCCAACCAGTGCTTCAGACTTCTCCCAGCATATGGTCGTCAAAGCAGTTAAACAATTTCCTCTCACCCACTGAATGACTCAGAAAAGAGTCAGACCCTCAACTCCCCAGAGAAGCATCTCAGACCTTCTGAGATTTTCCACTGAAGAATCCATTCCCACTCTAGATTCATGAGGAAATGAATAGTCCAGTTGTCTCCAAAGAGAGCATCTTCACCTAATCCCTGCCCCACTATCCTGGGGCCTTTCCATACCCTTCGCGTCCTTAGAGTGGTATGAGATTGTGATGATCACATAGCAAGTTCTTATTCATTGCCTTTAAGATTCTGTGCATGGTGATTTAGTGCCTCACACTGGACATGCAAAGCTATTACATCTTAACGTCTTTCGCAATTTGAATTTTAACCTCCTGCTACACAAGTGTGTATGAAGTTCACGTTCTTCCCCTGGGACTGGTGGACCTCAGCCAAAAAGGGATATTTGAATAGCTCTTCAAGGGTTGGATGGGCAAGGAGAAGTAGAAGAGTAATGAACAGGAAAGGTCTTACGTGAACAAGGACTGTATTTTAAGGGGTTCCCCAAACTTCCCCAGACTTAGAGAAGGTTTGATCAACCCAAGGTACACATGACATCTTCGGAGAGCTGGGAATGGGAGAATGGGGTAAAGCTGCCCTTTCTGAGACTCAGCTTTGCTCTACCTAAGTCACATTCTAATGGGTGTCTCAGCGTTCAACCCCCACCCCCCCAATACTAAATGAGTTCTCACTAAATGCCAGGCACTGTGTCTGACACTGGGGCTACCAAAGCAGAGACCCCACTTCAAAGTGCAGCCCTCGGGCCAGGTGTGAGTTTAAACTACTTAGTGGAGGAGCCATGAACAAAATTCTTTCAACTATGCCTGACCTCCAGATTATTTTTCCAAGTAGCTGCACCATTTTACATTCCCACCAGCAATGTACAAGAGTCTCTATTTCTCCACATCGTCTCCAATGCTTGCTGTTGTCTTCTTCTTCTAGCTTCCCTACAGGTGTGAGATGGTATCTTGTGTGTCTTTCTCTTTCTCCCTCTCTCTCTCTCTCTCTCTTTTTAACTAATCTCTACACCCAATGTGGGGGGCTCAAACTCAAAACCCTGAGATCAAGAGTCACATGCTCTACAGACTGAGTCAACCAGGTGCCCCTCATCGTGTTTTTTTTTTTTTTTTAAGATTTTATTTATTTATTTGACAGAGAGAGAGAGATCATAAGTAGGTAGAGAGGCAGGCGGAGAAAGAGGGGGAAGCAGGCTCCTTGCTGAGCAGAGAGCCCGATGCAGGGCTCGATCCCAGGACCCTGAGGTCATTAACTGAGCTGAAGGCAGAGGCTAAACCCAGAGAGCCACTCAGGCGCCCCCCTCATTGTGGTTTTTGATATGTATTTCCTTATTAATGAATGATGTTGAGTATTGTTTTATGTTCTTATTGGCCATTTGTATACGTTTTTTGGAGAAAGTCCTATTCAAGTTCCTTGTCCATTTTAAAACTGGTTATTTATTTATATTCTTATTGTTTAATTGTAAGTATATATTCTAAATACAAATCCTTTATGATATATTCTAGATCTAAGCCCCTTATGACTTGTAAATATTTTCTCCTATTCTCTGAATTCTTTTCACTTTTTTGATGGTGTCCTTTGAAACGCAAGAAATTTTAATTTATACAAAGTCCACTTTGTTTATTTTTCTTTTATTACTTGTGATTTAGGCGTTGTAACTAAGAAAGCATTGCGTAATCCAACAACGATTTACTTCTATATTTTCTTCTAAAGCTTTACAGTTTTAGCATTTTCATTTTGGTCCTGGATCTATTTTGAGTTAATTTTTGTATATGGTCTAAAGTAGAGGCTCCAAAGTCATTGTTTTGTTTTTTATCCGATTGTTCCAGGACCATTTGTTGAAGAGATTATCTTTTCTCCAGTGAATGGTCTTGGCACCCTGGTCAAAAAGCAATTGACCATAAGTGGGATGGTTTATTTCTGGATTTTCAGTCTTGTTGAATTGATCCGTTTTGTCAGCCCTTATGCTAGGTCCGTAGTGTAGTGTGATAGTGGGTTTTGAAACAACAAAGTCTGAGCTCTCCAGCTTTGTCCTTCTGTTGCAAGATCATTTTGACTATTGTGGGTCCCTTGAATAGCCACATGAATTTTGGGATCAGTTTGCCAGTGTCTACAAAAAGAGGATCATATTATTTTCTGACTTTCATTAGAGCAATATGGTATATTGTGAGGTTGATTTTCGGATGTTGAATCAATCATGCATTCCTAGAAAAAAATCACATTTAGTCATGATATATAATCCTTTTTATTTGTTGCTGGTTTCAGTTTGCTTGTATTTTGTTGAGGATCGCACATAGTGTCTTTGACAAATATTTGTTGAATGAATGCATGAATTATGCATGCATGAATGTTTACAGACGGAAGGCCTCTCTTCTACAGGCAGACCTTAAAATATATGCATACAGATTTTGCACATAATTTTAGGAAATTCAAGGACATGAAATTAAGTACCCCTGAAGAGTTTGGCTGGATGTATTATTGTGGGATCCTGTAGAGAGGAGGTGGTTGTGTTGAAGCAGAAAGAACACTGATTGGAATCAAAAGACAGGGATAATAGCTTTAATTTGCTAATTCCTGGGTGAGATAAGGGGTATAGTTATCTTATTTTGATAGAATGATATTTGATAGACTCTGTTTCTTCATCTAGATAATGAAAATGGGAGGGAAAGCTTGGAGAAGATGTATATTTTAATGAGCAAACTCTCAGATACTTTCTCATTCTAATAATCCATAATTTTCTAAAATACTGTGTGAAATTCAATTGTAAGAACTCTTTATATAATTTTTGTAGTTCTTGTTTAATGTCTCTGGAGTTGCTTTGGTGAGAAAGATACATAAACGATCTCACTCTAGTATGATAAATGCAAAATTTATTTATAGGAGCACAGAAAAGAAGATGGCTAATCCTCTTTAAGAGGGTATGATTAAGCTTACAAAGAAGACGACACGTGAGCTGGGTCTTTGAGAGACACATAGGAGTTCTCAAGCTACAGAAGGAAGGAGGGGGACGATGATATTTTTCAATATTTCAGCTAGTAGGTTTTCTGTTTCTAAATGTTATTTAAAACTTTTCAAGAGGTAAATTTTTTATTTGCTTCTAAAGTGTTCTCATAAATAGTATGTGAAAGAAAAATCCCTTGGTCTAATATGGACTTTTCTATCTACAGAGGACTCAATAGTGTGTTATCTTACTCTGGATTTTCTGGACTGAGACTGTGACTGAGGTTAATTGGAACAGACAGCAAGACTCTGATTTTAGGGGTCTTTAAGTGATAGTGGAGCCTTCTGGGTGTCAGATTGCAGTCAACATGACTGAACGATTCTTTGGTTCTGATTTTATTCCTTTCCAGATGTCATGTCCCCACTTCTCCAGCAGGGGGCGTGCTTTTAAAATTATGTTCCTTCACGAATAAGATTTCACGTCCTTTTTACTTTTGGTTCGTGAACTTTCGTTTTTGTGCATTCGTCTCATCTGTAATTTGCTTAGGGTGCAGGAAATAGGAAATATTTAAAACGAGGTTCACTTCAGATCACAAACAAGAAGTCAAAAAACATTGTTCTCAACAGGAAAAAACTAGGTGGTAATGAGCGCTTTGCTTTAAGGAAGTGCGACAAAGCCCAGGTTCAAGCTTGCAAGGTGAAGTGAAAAGGAGGAGCTGCCCAGAAAGCCGAGAGGATAGTAATGCATTTTGAAAACATCTTTGAGATATTTATGTTCAATTGAAAGTGATTTGACTTAGTCCAAACAATTGTTTAAATTGGATTTTATTATTATTATTATTATTATTGCGTTTACACATCTTTCCATTGATAAACAATAAGTGAGCAGCCTGTTCGTTTTGACTACATGCATACGTCTTGGGGAGGGCAGTAGGTCAGGAGACCAGGATTCAACTTCCAACAAAATAGAGAAAATATCATTTGCCTGCCTCCCAGTGTTGTTGAACTAATCAAGTGAGATATCCCATGTAAAAGAGGCTTTGAATATAATTAAGCTGCAGACACACCTAAGTTATTTTTTAAATGGGAGACACTTGGTCCTGCACCTCTTCTCCCGCTGGTTGGAGACCCTATACTCAAAGGGCAAAGTCTTTGATGAATCGTGGAGCATTGCCTTTCTTGGAGGGAGGCCAGATTCACTCAAACCTTAAATGTAAGACACCTTTGTCATTAAGGCACAGAGTCTTAGACTAACAAAAGATTTCTCCTTGGAATAGAAAACCCGGGCCTTGTTCGTGATTCTCCTAAATACAAGTTTTCTGTGGAAACTAGCCCCCCCAAATTACAGCAGTAATCTAGATATGCATATTAATTCATTTTGTTCAACAAATAGTTGTTGAACATTTGCTCTGCGCTGGACACTGGGTATATACACAAGGGATATTTCAGTGAATAAAATACACAAAAATCTCTGTCCCATTGGACCTTTCATTTTTGTGTGAGGCAGTAATTACTAGGGTTTTTTGTTTGTTCATTTAATAGGATATAGAAATGCTGCCGGGAAGTGTGCCTTTTCTACGCTAACATATTTACTGAGAAATAATGAGCAAACCTCTGGGTCCTTAAATAAAAATATTGACTTTTTAAATTCCATCTGACTCTTGAGTGGCATTTCATTAAGAATTTGGTTTTGCCTGTTGTCAATACTATTTATTCAGAATAGATAGAAGAAAGAGAAAGAGAATGGGATTGGTGATAGACACAGTTCTCATAGACCCCCATTCATGCTGCGGACTTCCTAGCCCAGGAACCCAGAATTTCTATGTCCTTTTCCTTTTTCTGCTTTCTATCAGACTGTCTTGTATGTCCTGGGCCCATCACCAACATTTGTGGGGCCCAGGGCAAGGATACCAAGGTGATCTATATACCTACATACCTTATATTTAATTATTTAAAACTTATAAAAGAAGTAGACAATCTGAGAAGTGGTACACTTTGACATATGTACCATTATAATGACCTAGAGGGCTAGGTTTAATTTAGAATTTTCAGACTGTCCCAAGTACCATGTTGGAACATGGTGGATAGGGAGACCTGAGCCCCGACTCCTGCTCACCCCTCCCACCCCAGCCCTGTTCTCAGTTATACCCCTTTAATGCAAGGGGTATAAACACCCCAGACTGCCCCTTTGAGCAGCAGATCTTTGGTCACTTTATGGCTGGAGATTATCACCCCACTGGTGAAGTCTACTGTCCTTGACCTTACGGACAAGGTCTGCAGAAGACCTCAAAAAGGAAGAAACTTAGTGGAGGTAGAGGAAGGGACTCTGCTGGATTCCACATCCCTTTGGCCCCATGACTTCCTTGCCCATAAGGAGGGATATTGTTTCTAGAAGGCTGGAACCGAACCCTCAAAACCATATGTCCCAGGACAGGACCCCTCCTTCCTGGATCTAAAAGTAAGACCACTGTGTCCTGATGCCCACTCCAATTTTCTAATCATGCACAGTGCCTGGCATGTTCTCTTTCAAATAGCCTTGGAGGCAGGAGCTGATGTGCTGCCACCCATGCGTGTCCAATCCTGCTGTGCTAGGGCTGTGGGCTGTGCTAGGAAAGCATTTCATACATAAAACCCAGTTCCCAGCATTCTGTGCGGCCAGACATCACTAAATAAAACTGCTTTTCATTGTCATTATTACTCTTTGACTTTTGTGGTCAAATGTTGAAAATCAAGCACCACGAAGTCTTCATTTGTTTTCGTTCATCATAGCCAGCTTTCTTTTGTCTCAGTTTTAAGCCCTCAGTCTGGCTTCATCACTGGGTTTATGTCAAATTAATTGCACAATTTCTCTGTTTGCTTTGGTAACATGCAGCTTATCGTTTTTAGACACTTTTGGGTTATAATTACATAAAAACACACTGAGAAACATTGGTACATTTCTATTCTCCCCAAGTATTTTTTAAAGCTGTTTAGAACAGTGCTTGGAACCAAGATACTTATTTCTTTCAGTCCTTGGGCAGCTGGCGAGGCCTGGGTTGGCTCAGCTCCGTGGCTCCTGGATGATACTTTCTGGAAGCTTCATTTCTTTACCCCAATATGCCCTGAAGCTAAAGAGATTAGGGAGCTTGGCAGAAGTAGTTTCACTTCCAATGTCTTGGGGATCCACGCGTTTAGGGTCATTCTGAGTTATGAATCTAAACAATACTGGTATTTCCTCCAATTTTGCAGTTTATTTGCTCACCTCAATCTTCCGAAATGCCTGTCCTTCCTCTTCCTAATTTCTCCAGGTTCTACTTACTCTTTCAATGCCTGCTTAATTTTAGTCAACCATCAAACAGGTGCAAAGTTCTTTTGTTCCAGACATCATGCTCACCTTCTCCATGAAGCCTCCCTTGACCATGGTGGTTGGCCATGGGCTCAGAGTGTGTTTCATTCCCACCTTTTTTTTAAAGATTGATTTATTTAATTTTATTAAAGATTTATGTATTTATTTTAGGGAGAGTGCATGCAAGCTGGGGGAGGGGCAGAGAGTGAGGGAGAGGGAGAGAGAAACTCGGGCAGACTCAGCATGGAGCATGACGTGGGGCCCCATCTTACCACCCTGAGATCACAACTTGAGCCGAAATCAAGCATGGGTCGCTTGACCGACTGAGCCACCCTTTTGTTCCCAGGTTTTGTCTGCACATAGTGCTGTGTCATTTCAGTTCTGGCTTCACTAGAAACCATAGCTCAATGAGATTTAAGATCCCAATGAAGTTATAAATCTTTGAAAGAAAACGCTGCTTCTTATAAACCCTTGTGATTCTCACTCCACCTACTGAAGTGCACCTAACATCTATATAAAATCTGTTGACTAATTGATCGTGACTGTAGTCACAATAAATACCATTTCCCGAGTACAGTGCTGAAAGCAGTCAGTCCAGAGTCACACCAAACTGGACTGAATCCTGACAGTGCGGCTGGTCAACCTGCCATCCAGGCCACTGATGTCACTAGTTCCTCACTTGTAAAATCGAGATCAGAATGGCAGCTCCTTTCTGGGATTCTTTGAGAATTTAGTGAGCAGATCACTGAAAGAACTAAGTGAAAGAGTCACCATTCAGAGAGTGTTAGGTAAGAATGATAATAAGCATGACATTCCAGGCAAAGGAGGTGTTCTTTTCTGTGTCTTACCATTAACTCTTACTATAGTTCTACAAAGTAGGAACTCTCCTTAGACATATTTTATAGACAAGTAAGCCGAAGTTTAAGGAAGGGAAGTCTCTGGCCCATGATCACAGAACAGGATTGGAGCCCTGGCAAGCCGGCTGCAGAGCACCACCCCCATTTTTTCCATTTTATTTTATTTCTTTGCAGTATTCCAAAATATATTGTTTATGCACCACACCCAGTGCTCCATGCAATACATGCCCTCCTTAATACCCGCTGCCAGGTCACCCAGTCCCCTCCCCCTCCCTTCCAAAACCCTCAGGTTGTTTGTCCACAGTCTCTCATGATTCATCTTCCCCTCCGATTTCCCCCAACTCACTTCTCCTCTCCATCTCCCCATGTCCTCCATGTTATTTCTTATGCTCCACAAGTAAGTGAAATCATATGATAATTGACTCTCTCTGCTTGACTTATTTCACTCAGCATAATCTCTTCCAGTCCCATTCATGTTGATAGAAAAGTTGGGTATTCATCCTTTCTGATGGAGACATAATACTCCATTGTATATGTGGACCACATCTTCTATATCCATTCATCCTTTGAAGGGCATCTTGGTTCTTTCCACAGTTTGGTGACTGTGGCCATTGCTGCTATGAACATTGGGGTACAGATGGCCCTTCTTTTCACTACATCTGTATCTTTTGGGTAAATACCCAGTAGTGGTATAGAGTAGGGAAGCTCTATTTTTAATTTTTTGAGGACTCCCCACTCTGTTTTCCAAAGTGGCTGCACCAGTTTGCATTCCCACCAACAGTGTAAGAGGGTTCCACTTTGTCCAAATCTTCTCCAACACATGTTGTTTACTGTCTTGTTGATTTTGGCCATTCTAACCAGTGTAAGATGGTATCTCCATGTGGTTTTGATTTGAATCTCCCTGATGGCTAATGATGATGAACATTTTTTCATGTGTCTGTTAGCCATTTATATGTCTTCATTGAGAAGTGTCTGTTCATGTCTTCTGCCCATTTTTTGATATGATTATCTATTTTGTGTGTGTTGAGTTTGAGGAGTTCTTTATAGATACTGGATATCAGCCCTTTGCTGTAGTGTCATTTGCGAATATCTTCTCCCATTCCATGGGTTGCCTCTTTTTTTTGTTGACTGTTTCCTTTGCTGTACAGAAGCTTTTGATCTTGATGAAGTCCCAAAAGTTCATTTTCACTTTTGTTTCCTTTGCCTTTGGAGACATGTCTTGAAAGAAGTTGCTGTGGCCAATGTCGAAGAGGTTACTGCTTATGTTCTCCTCTAGGATTTTGACAGATTCCTGCCTCATGTTGAGGTCCTTTATCCATTTCAAGTTTATCTTTGTGTATGGTGTAAGAGAATGGTCGAGTTTCATTTCTCTACAAATAGCTGTCTAATTTTTTTTTTAAATAGCTGTCCAATTTTCCCAAAACCATTTATTGAAGAGACTTTTTTCCTGCTTTGTGTAAGATTATTTACCCATAGAGTTGAGGGTCCATATCTGGGCTCTCAACTCTGTTCCACTGGCCTATGTGTCTGTTTTTGTGCCAGTACCATGCTGTCTTGATCACAGCTTTGTAGTAAAGCTTGAAATCAGGCAACGTGATGCCCCCAGTTTTGTTTTTCTTTTTCAGCATTTCCTTAGCAATTTGGGGTCTCTTCTGATTCCATACAAATTTTAGGATTGTTTGTTCCAGCTCTTTGAAAAATGCCGGTGGAATTTTGATCGGGATGGCATTGAAAATATAGATTGCTCTAGGCCATATATACATTTTAACAATGTTTATTCTTCTGATCCATGAGCATGAGAATGCAGAGACCCCCTTTTTTAACCACTACAGGATGCCAAGTGGCAAAGAGGGTATCAGAATCTAATGGCGCTATACCTGTCCAGGCCCCTGTTAAAGAAACATGCAGGGAAGGTGCAAAGCTTTCTAGGTAAAGAAGACCTGCCCTAAACTGAAATGGGGGTTCTGATTTGTCTGAGCATGTGCACGACCTGGTAGCAAGTTTGGGGAAAGTCAGTGAGGGGGGGCAGGGCACAGGGTGTGTCCTGGTGCCCTATGTGGAGAAAGGAGGGTAAGGAACAGAGTATGGCATTTGGTTCTATACTCTCGGAGTCCTCTAGGGCCAGAGGCGGCAGAGAGATGATGAAGCAGTTGTTTTCATGAGGGATGCTGAGACACAGAGGGAGAGGCAGCCTGGCTGGAGGCCCAGCGACAGACTGTGACATGGAACGCAGCTGGGCAGGCGTGACTGTGGTGCAAGGCAGGTGCGCCGCCTTGCGTGGTCACCCTCCGTGGTAGGCAGGGCACCCTGGGTGCAGACGTTTGTGTTCTCACTGAGGACTCCAGCAGGAGCAGTGAGGCAAGGGGACCCCAAAGTGGCTTCCTGGGCAGAGCAAGAGTAGAAGCTCTTGAAAAGCGCTGGAAGCACCTGGAGGTGCTTCTGGGACTCATACTGAGCTGTGGTTGTTCATCATGCAAACGAACACAAGACAGTGAAAGCCAGGTGCTTCCTTCTTACGGACCGAATTGTATCCCTCCAAATTCGTATGTTGAGGTCTGACTCCCAGTTCGTTGGAATTCGGAGATGACGCCTTTAAAGAGGTGATTAAGTGAAAGTGGGGCTGTTAGGATGGGCGCCAATCCAACACAGCTGGTGGCCTTACAAGGAGAGGAAAAGATGCCAGGCGCAGGTGCACAGGGGGGAGGGCAGCACATACAGAGGCAAGAAGACAGCCATGTGCGTGGCAAGGCCAGAGGCTTCTCCCAGCACTCTGATCTTGGACTTCCAGCTCCCGGAGCTCTAAGAAAATAAATTTTTACTGTTTAAGCCACCTCATCTGTGGTATTTTTTATGGCAGCCCTAGCAAACTAGTACACTGTTCTTAAAGAAGATCCACTTCATGCCTCTAGGCTGGTGAGGCCTGGGGCAACTTGCGGGCGACTCACATTTAACTCTTACTCTCTGTGCTTTAAGGCAGGAAGGATTCATTTTACAGACTAGGAAAGCAAGGTCAGGAAAGGAAAATAGCCTGTCCAAGATCACACAGCAACTAAATAACAGAGGATTCAAATACAGGTCTTTGTGACTCCCCAGTTCATACTCCATGTGATACCGTGTACCTTCTCCCACACCATCACCTGTGATGTATTTTATCCACATACTAATCATTCACTCAGTGATTAATGAGATCAGCACATCTCCTTATTGCCCTGATGATCCAAGAAAATGGTTCTTCATTTATGAATTGAGTACAATTGACTGTGAGGTAGCATCAAATCTACAAACACGGGCTGACAAAGGAAAATTCGATTTCTCTCTCTCTCTTTTTTTTTAAAGATTTTATTCACATTTGAGAGAGAGAGCGAGAGCACATGTGGGAGCACACAAGTTGGGGGGCAGGTGCAGAGGGAGAGGAAGAAGCATGCTCCCCATTGAGCAGGGAACCTGATGGGGGACTTGATCCCAGAACCCTGAGATCATGACCTGAGCCGAAGGCAGCCACTTAAGCAACTGAGCCACCCAGGCGCCCCAGAAAATCCGATTTCTTAAAATCATTTAAAAAATATTTCTAGGGCACCTGGGTGGCTCAGTGGGTTAAGCCGCTGCCTTCGGCTCAGGTCATGATCTCAGGGTCCTGGGATCGAGTCCCGCATCGGGCTCTCTGCTCAGCAGGGAGCCTGCTTCCCTCTCTTTCTCTCTGCCTGCCTCTCCATCTACTTGTGATTTCTCTCTGTCAAATAGATAAATAAAATCTTTAAAAAAAAAAATTTCTAAACCCTTACTTCTCAAGGCCATAAAATGACCTTAGTAAGATGATGTATAGAGAGGCTCAGGTCTATGCCTGAGTAAATGTATATTGGAAAAGTAGGGGAAGGAAGGAAGAGGGGACAGGGAGGAGAGGAGACAAGGACTTCTCTCCACTTCGCAAAGTCAAAGGCTATGTCCTCATCATCGCTGTGTGCTCCCTGCCACCCCCCCCCACCCCCAGCTGGGGGCTTCGGGGGCTGGGATCCATGGGCTTGCCATGTATCCTTCTCGACTGGCCAACTGAGCAAACAATGGATTCCATCCTCTAATGAGAAGAAAAAAAAAATCCTTGGGCCTTTTCAATGACCTAAATTCGTCAAAGCATTTTGGGCTTTTCCTAATTTGCTTTCTGTTTCATTTAAACAAATGAGGTGGAACTGAAGGGGAAGTAGAGGATGAACTGAAGAATGAAGCCACAGACCAGAGCAGAGCAGAAAGGGGTTCTTGCCCGAATATTTGAATAGGATTAATGAAAACATATCTCCCTGTTCCCCTTTACAGTCCTCATGGAAATCCGCTCCGTCCACTGCTTCAGGTGAGCTGGGAATGTATTTGTTTCAGGTGGCCAAGATATTCTTGACCTCTCTATGGTGAGCCCCCAGCAGAAATGCTGACAGCTCAGAAGACAATATACAACAGCGGTAAATACAGGCAGAAATCTTGTGAGCTAGGTAGACATTTTTTTTTTCCTCCAGGCTGCTGATTTTTAAGAACTGTCTTCAGAGCTCATCTGTTATTTTAATTATGCTCAAAATAATTATCTAAAGGCAGAGCACAGAGGATTTCTAGGGCAGTGACACTGTTCTGTATGATGCTAGAACAGTGGGTACGTGTCATTGTGCATTTGTCCAAACCCGCAGCACGTACAGCACAGAGATGATGAACTTTAGGTGATAATGATTTGTCAGTGGAGGTTCATCAACTGTTACAAATGCGCCAGTCTGGTGGGAGATGGTGGTATGAGGATCTGGGGGGCTGTGGGTGTGTGGGGACTGAGGATCTCTGGGAAAGCTCTGTACTTTTCACTCAATTTTGCCATGAACCTAAAAATGCTTTAAAAAATGAAGTCTACAAAAAAAATTATCTACTGAAAAAAATAATGTAATAAAGCCCCTTCCTCATTAAGAAGAATGGCTCATCAGGTTATGAACAAGGCAAAATGGAGCGAGAAGTCCGGGTAGTTTTCAAGGACTATTCTAAAACCAATGCTCTACTGTAGTACACTTTACTATAATAAAATGTAAAAACTCCTCAGCACACTCTTCAGATTTTGATAAAGCACTGTGGGGAAAAAGGGAGTATTTTCTCACTTTACCTTGGCTTATTACAATTATTAGTGTAGTAACTATGGTATCTTCATTTTCTTAGGTGCTACTTTTCAGTTAGTCTCAAGACTAATAAATTAGGGTGAGTTACTCTGTGTCGGTCTCCCAGTATTTCCTCGGGGACAGGCAAAGTTCTAACAGCTGAAGAATTTTCACAAATATTTTCCCATTAAACTCATCATTATTAATTTCTAACTCTATCAGTAGAAATTTTAATGGGCTTTCAATTACCATGTTTCCTTGCAAATGGAAGCTACCTCCATCCTACTATCTGCTATTATTATAAACACAGCTTCGAGTCTGAACAATCCAATGCTGATTAGAGGTCTTCAGCATTAAACATTGGTCTCATTTCTAAAGTTTAACAAATAACACAATACATAATTCTCTGGCACGTCCAGTCCTTTTATGTCATGCCGTTGAAGCTCCCTCTACTCGTGTGACAAGCAACCAGAATGCATGCTATAATCAACTGAGCAGGCTATGATTAACTTTGCACAGAGCTGTCCCCAAACTCTGTACAAACGCCATGGTGCTTCTTCGATAAAAACATGTCAAGGCATATTTCTCTAATGAAGAGAAAATTTCCAATTAAGAGCATCTGATATGTCTTATTTTTTTAGGTGATGATGAATCAAATTAGCACAGGGCCTGGCCAAACTGTCTCTCATATTATTTTCACTTGCTTCTGCTACACCAAGCCAATCATTTGCAAGGTGCTGGTCTTTATAATGTGGTTGGGACCATCATATGAATGAATTAATTGAACAATAATGCCCTAAGCTCGTTCCCATTATCCTGAAATGGGGCATGTTCCAGCCACATCTGTGAAATAAGTAGATGCAGCGTTATTCCCATGTTTCTTAAGTGTCTGCACATAGTCCTGTCTGAATAATGAAGGAAAGAATTTGCATTTCTTTTTCTTCCATGTTACTGGACAATACTTAGCCCAGCAGAAATTTACCTTTAGGATTCTTGTGGAAAATTCTTGACAGGACAGGATCCTCAGTTTCTTAGAGGATAATTTTATTATTTCTTTTTAGTTGAAGCTCAGAAAGACCTCATTTGATTGTCCTGTGTCACTTCCCAGGCACTAATAATGTGCTTGAAAATAATGTGTGAAGTCAGAGCTGGTAGCTAATAGCTCTGAACTCGAGGCATCTCCACAAGCCTGATTATTTGCTCTCTTTATGGACAGCAGAGGTTTAAGTTGCAAATAGTAAGAACTGAGCTGCGTCCCAGCTGCCTTCCCATGACAGACATTGTCAACCATCTGGTGCCCCCCATACAGACAAAGGTCTAAGTGAATTTATTTGCAAAGCACTCAGACCACTCCAGTGAAAGGACTGGCATTCTGTCTGACTCCAGAACCAATTTGGAGCCACTTTGCTCTAATATGCATAATTTCATTATTATCCCAAGTAAGGTGACTAACATCTTTCCCAGTCTGGGAAAATTTTCTCACCCACTAGGCTAATAAGGTGGCTATGTATGGAGAGAGTCCCTGCTCACAGCCAATCTGTCTAGAAAAGTCACTCTGAACTCCCAAAAGACTCGGGGGGCTAATATGTCTAGAGCATCACTAGATTATATTTAATTCCAAAACCTTAAATAATTTCTGGGGGTGCTGATGGTAGGTGCCATGCCACTCAGGTCCCTCTATCAGGACTGGAGAATTCATTCCTCCAGCGGTTTCTGGGAAGGATGTCCACTGACTACCCTCAGAACTGTTCTAGCCAATGTCACAGCCCCTCCTGGGGCAGCCAGCTTCCAATAATTGGTCTGGGCTTCCCCCTCCCAACTAAGAGCAACCCCAAAAGGCCATCCCAGCTTCAGTGCTCCTCATCGGGCCACCTCAGGCCTTGATTTATGCCACTACTTTTTCCCCCTCTCTGTGCCACCCTGCTTTCTTCTCTCTCCTTCCCTTCCCATCCATGGGTTTTCATCCCAAGGGCACTTCCTAATGAAGTATTTTCATCTCAGGGTCTGTTTCCTGGGGAACCCAACCTATAATCTCCCCCTTCCTCTTTGCCTTAACTTTTAAATACTACTGCTCTCTTGTAAGTGGAACAAGCCCGTGGAGAATGTCTTGGGGGGAAAAAAATTTATTTTGGTCTTCATGAAATTTCTGAGGGTGTAGACTATGCCTACTTTATCGTCTATACCACAGAACATCTAGTGCAGTTAGGATGTAATAAATGTTAACTGAACAGACGAAGCCCCAGGGTGGGGCAGGGTGGTGAGTATCATTACTCTCAAGTGCTAAATATTTAATCTGGGGCTAACTAGTAACTTCAGAGGACTGCAATAAGTGAAGTTCACATGGGCCTACCATTACCACTTGGGCAGCAACATTAAACACTGGAAAGTGCACACATTTTGTTTTCCTTTGGCTATATTTGCGGATGGGGAAACTGACCTCTTGCAATGCAGTAAACTGAAATAGCTTATGAACTGTCAAGTTTCTTACTTCAAGACACTTTTGGAAAACATCTTGTCACTGCTGTTTTTCTTTTCAGCTCTGCGTATAGTTTTTGGTTGGCCTTTTTGTTTCCTTTAACGGATCCAGATTTAGGATTGATTGAGAGAACGCTTACTAGCAAGTCATGTCCTTGTCGAGCAAGCAGACTTAGAAATAACGCGGGCCATGGTTGGGGTTACTCAACCCCCCTTAAAACCTACAGGAGATGGTTTCAATCCTCCACCCCATGATTTGTGGAAAGTTGAAGGAATTTCTTAGTGATTCTGTGAATTTCAGGAGGGCTTACATTCTTGTGGCCAGCTTTGTCCCCAAGCTCCTATTCTGCTAAATTCGTTGGGTTTAGAGATGGCTTTTCCTAACCGATTGCTTCCTTCATTCTGTACTGTGTCCGCACAGCGCAGAACCCAGTCTTCCCTTTACACAGACACAGGCACACCCAGAAATGCACACCAGTCAGAAGAGGTTTTCTTCTATGTAGCCAGGTTTACTAAAGTTTTGGGACGGTGCAAGTTATGTAACACAGAATACAAAAAGCATGATTACAATATTAATTACGATATTAATCATCGTAATCATGATTATGATATTAATCATCTTTCTCCTCAAGAAACAAGGCTTTCGTCCTTATCTGCAACCATTTGACAGCCTCTCTCTCTCTGTTCCTCCCTGTGCGCCCACTTCTTAAGGGGAAAAAAAAAATCCCCCTCGTTGTCTTACAGAGAATGACTTAGCCCTTTCGGACACTTATCAGTCCGCAGAAAACCCAGCTCAAACTGGTTTCCGTAAAGCGTTTCCAGGGGTCTGATAACTGCACTATCGAGGGCTGGATCTTCTTTCAGGAATGGTGGATAAGGGACTCCGCCGTGTCAGCAGATCAGCTTCCCCTCTCTCCGTCGCTGGCTCGGCTCTCGCTGATACCGGCTCCCCCGCAAATGGCCTTTGCCCGCTTGACACACACCTCCCCGAGCTTCACACCAACTGAGGGAAGGGGCTGGGCCTGGCCTCTGCCTCGGCAGTCTGGCGGCATTGCATTGGCTGCAAGTGGGTCACATGCCTATCCCTCAGCCTATCGCGGTGCGCAGAGGAATGCGGCGTGCTCATTGGCTCAGGCCCAGTTCCTGTCCAACGCCGCAGCTGCTGGGGGTGGGATCCGGCTGAGTCCAGCCACGTGGAAGGGTGGAGCGGCTACACAGGGGGAAACCAGCCGGGAGTGGCTCCGGGCGGTGACGCGTCGCAGAGCAACAGCCCCGACCGGCAGGATCAGGTACAAACTTAACCAACTCGCAGACTCACCGTGGGGCCGCCCTCTGAATGTTGAAGAGCTCCCTGAAGTCTTTAATTGCTTGGACGTGTCTGTCCAATTAAGTCTGGAGCCCCAAACCATCTTCCTACACATTGACAGCTTAGAGAAGGGAAGTTTTTGTTTGTTTGTTTGTGTGTTTTTAAGATTTTATTCATTCATTTCTCGGGGAGAGAGAGAGCACAAGCAGGGCGAGTGGCAGGCCGAGGGAGAAGCAGGCTCGCCGCCGGGCAAGGAGCCGGAGCAGGACTGGATCCCAGGACCCTGGGATCATGACCTGAGCTGAAGGCAGAGGCTTAAAGGACTGAGCCACCCAGGCGTCCCTGGGAAGTTCATTTTTACAGATGCTCCTGCGGGTGCCAAGAATGTTCCATAGCTTGATAGTAGTGGTTATATGGGTGTGTACATGTGTAAAAATTCACCAAGCTGTACACTTTAAGATGTATGTATTTTACTCTGTGTTATTGTTTCAGTTAGTTTTATTTTTTTAATATCCTGCAAGATGACCAACACATGTCTCTGTGATTCTGAGTGTGATCATCAAGCCCGTTATCTTCAATCTGCTTTTCTACTAAGTCTTAGTTACCCCAAGTTGAAGTTAGAGCCTGGTTGAGGTCCTGAGGGTAGAAAACCCAATATGAGTTTGGGGTCAAGTCCTCACTGGTATTAATATGGGCGTGTTTAGGGCGCCTGGGTGGCTTGGTGGTTTAGGTGTCTGCCTTCTCAGGTCATGATCCTGGAGTCCTGGGAGGGAGCCGCCCTGTGTCTGGCTCTCTGCTCAGTGGGGAGCCTGCTTCTTGTCTCTCTGTGCTCTCTCTCTCTCTCAAGTAAATAAAATCTTTAAAAAAATATATGGATGTATGTGCCTGAGGTGTCTTCTGGGACATATACATTCCTCAGAGACTTAGTATGTTGACATAAGCAACATTTAGAGAGAGGATAACCTGAAAGACAGTGACTGTAATCAAGGCTCCATACTATTCAGGTGAACATATTCAAGGCAGAAACAGAGTCCACCTTCTGTCATAAATAAAGTTAATGAAAGTCATTAGTCCTCAGTGAAACCGCCACATCTGATGTTCCTTTAGAGAAGGGTTATAATGAACTTAAAATTGGAGATCTGTGTTCAAGTTCCTTTATTCTGTGACTGGGGGGACGTCACTTACCCATGCCTGAACTTCAGTTCCACATTTGTAAAATAATGATAGTGAGATTCCCTTCTTTCAGGGCTGCTCTGAGAACCAGATGACAGGCTCAAACAGCCTTTGGGACATGGTGAAGTTTCATTATTATTCTGGTCCCCCTCCTATTTCCGATTAATCCCTTCCTTCCTTCCTTCCTTCCTTCCTTTCTTTCTTGAGTGCCTCTTTAGAATTTATCTCCTTAGACACCCTCCTGAGTGGATTTTTTTTTTCTTTGTAATTACTTCCAGGGTTAAGTGACTACCAGAAGTTGGTCCATCTCTTCCATTTTGCTAATACATCAGAACACCTTGCCTGAGTTTCATCTTAGATTTTTCCCAATTCTGTAACCATATACAGCTTCTTTTTATCTTTCTGGATCTTTTGCAGCTCATTCTTCTAATTCAGTGTGTTTACAATATTATTCCTCTTTGAAATCTCATTATCAACTGTGGCCAACCTGGAGCCAGGACAGAATTTCTTGATTTCTCTTCATCTGGTTCAATTATTGTATCCTCCTTGGCTACATAAGTAAGATGAATAAGAAGTCATTGTCGATAGGACAGAGAAAGCAAAGTTTTCTTTTTGAAAGGTACTATTATTCTTATGTAAGGAAAGTTTTGATGTTTTTCTTTTTAAGATTTTATTTACTTACTTGAAAGAGTGAGGAAATAGAGGGCTTTGGGGAGGGAGAGGGGGACAGAATCTGAAGCCGACTCCATGCTTAGCACAGAGCCCAGCGCGGGCCTTGATACCATGACCATGAGGGAACTGAAAACAAGAGCTGGATGTTCAACCAAATGAGCCACCTAGGCACCCCTTACTGTTTCTCATAAACTACTGGAGAGAGTTTTTCATAAACTGCTGGATTTTATGAATGTTGTTAGAATATTTGAGAGATTAACTAATTACCTTAGATCCATATCTAGAGTGGCTACTGCTAGAAGGCATTGTTTTAGATTTTTTTTTTTTTAACTTTTAAAAAAGATTTTATTTATTTATTTATTTATTTGACAGAGATCACAAGTAGACAGAGAGGCAGGCAGAGGGAGAGAGGGGGAAGCAGGCTCCCTGCTGAGCCGTGAGCCCGATGTGGGGCTCCATCCCAGGACCCTGGGATCATGACCTGAGGCAAAGGCAGAGGTCTTAATCCACTGAGCCACCAGGCGCCCCTGTTTTAGGTTTTTATATTTCTAATCTAATTTAATCCTTATCACTGTTCTACAGGTTAGCTGTTGTTTTCTCTCTTTTACAAATGTTGAGACAGAGGTTAGCTTGTACAAAGTCACACAGTAGGTTACATGGAAGAGACATATTGGATGCAGCTACATCTAAATATAAAACCTGTGCTTTTTCCAAAAGGTGTTCTTCAGTGGTCCATGTCTTGTAGAGTTTGATAAATCTACAACCAGGTAAAGGTAAGAAATAAGCTTTGATAATAGAATACTGCCTTGCTAGCCAATGGCTTGTGTCCAGAATATAGTTCCTTTTTATTAGAGTATAAATCAGGAAAGAAGGAGGGAAGGACAGAGGGAAGGAAGGAAGGGGAAAAATGGTCCTTTTTCTCTGCTTCTACTGAAGGTTGTTCCAAAATAATAATAATTTAAAAATACTGGTCTTACATTACTTTGGTAGAAAGTTCTATTACTTTTAAAGAAGGTATCTCAGAAAATGGGTCATTAAATGTAGGGATGGACCACCAAGCAATTAATAGAATTAATCTTAATGAAAATTATGATGTCTAAGGTGTACCTAAGACCAATGATCGCCAACTTCTAGGATAGTAGAGATCTCAATTCAGGAGCCTTTGGGGAAACTATAATTTTATAATGTGATTACTTCCTTTAGTATTAATTTAAATGTATCCAAATTGAAAGCTTTGAGAAGACCATCTAACTATGTCCCCATGGGGACACATCTGTTTCATAAGTTTGCAGACCCAAATGGCTAGCATGATAGAGTTATCAGCATTGAAAGACACTAACATGAACATGAGGACTATTACTGAGACGTTGAGATATACACAGATACTTGTTTATTAAATTGGTATATTGCTAGGAAAAATGTATAATTAAAAGTAAACAAGAGGACGATACAACTTTATTCATTCTTTTGGAAAAACAGACATTGTTATTCACTATGAAGTAGAAAACGATCCTTTTCCTAGAGTCAGGGGGCTCTGATGGAGCATTACTAGGTCAGAGAGTGACTCTGATTTGTAGTCCAAACAAGTTCCTGTTCTGAGCAGCGCTATACAGTGGCTTTTGGCCCTGCTGGTGAATAATAGCAGCTGCCACCACATTTCTCTGGCAGCGTTTTCAGCCCCTCTCAGCTGTAATTCCCCAGATCCATTGCTCAAGATTAACAAAATATAACACAGAAAGATTAGAGGTCAGCTTTGAAATACAAAAGCATCATGCCCAAATGGTAAAAACAAGGTCAGCAATAAATCATGTTGGAAAGAAGCCGAATGTCATAAACACAAGACAAGAGATTATAAATCATAATTCACAGCATAGAGCTCCACCACCCTAAGAGAATGAACTAAGACGTAGTGACAATAGCTAAGACAACAAATAATATAGGTCAGGAATCTGAAGTTTAGAAGGAGAAGACCGCAAGTGTTTTAAGGATCCAGAGGGCAAGGTGAAGGGCACAAGCCTAGACAGACTAACTAGGTATCAAAACAGTGTTTGCTGGCTTGTTCATTGTTTTTCATCCTAGGAAATGCCAGACTTACAATTATTGGACTTTTTGTTTGGTTGGAAAACTCATAATTAATAGAACTTCTTGTTTGGCTCTTAGAGGTCACTTTAGAAGTAGGGTGTCAGTTATTTAGAGAACTTTAAGATTAAAATCTCATGTAATTAAAGACATCCCTAATATTTCAGAGGCAGAATTACTTAGGAAGAGTGAACTTACATCACATTTTTCTGGTTATCACTTGGCAATGCTAAAATATCATCCAGACTTTTTTTTCAGTATGTAAGCGCATACCCCTGACACAAAAAGAAGAATGATTTATTCTAAGTTAGAGATAAATGATAGCCACAAATCTTCCTGTCAGCTTTCTTGGTCAGTTGCAAAGCTAACAATGGTTTAAAAATACTAATGACCATACATCATCTTTTTCTTGCGATGAAACATAATTCCATGTGTTAATATTTATGAATCACATTGAGTTCTCTGGATGAAGTGAAGTGAAATGCAAATAAATAAATATTACATAAACAACTAATTACATAAGCAATGAATGCCTCTCAAATTGTGCATTATAAATTTGAAAACACTAATTGCCTTAAAGGACGGAGACCTGCAGATAATGTGGAAGGGGCCACTGTTTAGAATAAAATCAACTCTGATCTAACTTTCAGACCAGGTGAAACAGAAGAAAACAAAGCTCCAATCTATTCAATTTTTTTTACATGCTGCTGGAGATATTCTATACACACAGTATTAGTTGAATATAATTGATATAGGGACACAGGCAGGTAAACGGTATGATCTTTTTCCATGGTCATATACAGTCAGTGCGTGAAAACTACTTTTCAATAGATTTAAAATATCTGATGTCTGGAACAGTAAGAAAGAATAACTCAGTCTTTGAATCACGTTCAGATGAGATATAAATAGTGAATATTGCAGATAGCCTCATGAGATTATGGAAAACTCAATTTTTGCAATTTTCTTTTTTTAGATATAATATTTTAATCTTTCATGATGAGGAAGGAAAGTGGACAGAAATGCAGAGTGGGAAATCACATTTCTAGTTACTTAGGCTTTTAAAACCACAGCTTTGGAAACCCAAGACTCTAGATCATGTTGGAAGTTTTAAGTATTAAGGCAAGAATCCAGTTTGCCATACAATACAAAGCATTTGGGAATGTCAGAAACTTACTGCTCCTCCATTCAGCAATTCTCCAGAGACTCATCTGTAACAATTAGAAGCAGGGAAATTTTTCTTTTTTCTCATTTGACTGCTTTAAAATGACTTAAGGTAAAATACCTTGAAATTGCCCTAGAATCAAAGAGGCTTTCTTCATAGATCTTCACAGAAATAACTGCACAGGTATTATTCAAAGCCAAACGAGCTTTGAATCTGGGCCCAGATCACACACTAAGAAATTCAGCCCTATTTTATTGGCTTCTTTATACTCTACTATATTTTCTGAATTTCCTACAATGGATGTATATCACTTTTATAATCAGAAAAAAAAATCCCATAAAGAAGTTTAGTTCTGATCTAAAATATGCTCAGGGCCAATAGAAATGAGAAAATAGGCTGGAGCCCAGGGCGTGAGTGCTTACAAGCACCACCGTGGGAGTCTGTGCACAGTTTTAAAGAACTGTTCCTTATGTTTGGTAGCAAACATTTGGATGATGTAATGGACACTGTTACTCCTACCTCCCCATCACCCCCCCACCAACTGATGAGCAATGAAGGATGTGTACACTTACATAATTTTCTTCTCCATGGAGGTTAAAAAATAAATGATCCAGTAGCATTACAAACAATGTGAAGACTGCTTTAAATAAATCAAGCTGAGTTTGCTCTGGACACTGTTAAGCCATCTGAGATTTTTACTAGGGAGAGACTGTCAGGTCCTTCAAAGGGCACAAGGATGAACTTCTCAACTGAAAATTATTGTTCTCAGGAGTGTAAAGAGTGGCCACACAGTCTCATAAAATCTTGGAGAGATCAAAGCAGCATCATGCAGGAGGCTCGAGGTTTACCACCAACTCTGATATTTACAAGCTCTGTGACCCGAGGCCATTTACCTAACCTCTCTGAGCCTCTGTTTTCATTTATAAACTGGCAGGGATAATAATAGTATCTGGAGTACCTCCTATCTGGAGGGCTATTGGAAGGATTAGACCAGGTAAATTGTTTATAGGACATCTACTTGCACGCAGAAAGTGCTCCAATGAATGTTAACTTTTATGGAAACCTATATGGTCTGCCCCCCTGATAGGACAGTGGTATTAAAATAAATAGCTGAGTCTGAATGTTTTAAAATATATTTATTACACAGTAACGTAGGTTGGGCACACCAGTTCCCTTACCTTCATGATAAGAGTATCATCTATGATTAGAATTTTCAACCAGGCCCCCAAATGATGCCACCTAAATAGTGGCTCCCAGATGTAGCATGTAGAAATTCCTTGTACAAGATCAGAGAGACCTTATGTTTGTATTCAAGATCCCAGAAGGATTCCTAGAGGGATACCATGCCACTGACAGATACGAATCTGTTTATAATATGTATGACAAGCCATTCCCAAATGGTCACTTAGAGTGAGAGCGTCACTAACAAGCTGCTCCTCCTGGATTTCTCAAGACCACTCTATGCCCCAGGTACTGTTTTAATCTCTAGAAAAAAAAAACTGAAGCTCCGAGACGTTAATGATTTTCCCACTGTCACACAGTAAATAAACAGTAGCCTGGGCCCTCCAGTGTCTGACCATAAAAGGGAGCATCCATTTATCTGAGGAAGAATAAAAACGTTAACCTCACCCCTTTTAGAGATGATAGTGGTGGGGAAGAAGAGAGGAGCAAGGACAGAACTTCCAGCCATCAACCTCTTTTGTCGGAGGGCAGAACTAACCACAATTACCCCAGAAACAAAATCAGACACCGGCGTGAAAAGACAACCTTTCAGAGAATCTAAGGACAAGTTAAGCTTTCAACGGTGTGAACCTTGGCTGCTTTTTTTTTTTTTTTTTTTTTTTTTGGTTTGTATGTTTGTTTTTCTCCCTTCTCCATTCTAACCTGTTTGTCGCTGGGAAATGAAACAGTTTTGGTTTGCAAGCTGTCTCCAGGGAGTGGAGCAAGACTTTGTGTAATAAACAAGAGCCACTGCCAGAGCCCCCCGCTAGCCTCTCCAAGGCCACACTGCCAAGGAAACCTGGCATTGTGACAACAAGGTCCATTCAGCACGACCAGTGGTCACTGAGGAGCGACTCTGGGAAGGACGGCCAGGTGGGGCACCCCCAAGCTCAGCCCGGGAAGGGAGCAGCCTCCCGGGAGCGAGCTGTACAGTCTCTTAAAATCCCTCTGGCCTGGAATGTCAGCCACGTACAGTTGTGTGCATGGGTGTGTGTGTATGTGTACACACATGCACAGAGTTTTCTAGAAAAAAAGGTTTAGAGCTTTCAGCAAATTCCTAAGAGCCTGCGACCCTCTCGGGAGAAACCACAGTTGGGAGAAACATGTACTCTGATCTTCCAGAAAAGAACACCGAGCTCACCACTTTTATTTCTGGAGCAACTGAGCCCAGGCTGTCAGCCCACTTTCCTCTTACAAAACCCTAAGGCACTTAAAAGAGACCACAGGGGGAAAAAAAAATAACTCAACCCCCTTTCTAATCTTAACCTAATCCTCCTTAAACCTTGCCTGACCCAGGCTACCAGGAACCCTGCCAGTGCCAAATGATATGATGTTTATTCAGCTCAGGTCTTAGCCTGCTTCTCCTGGGCCACAAAATCGAAGAGGAACATGTCAGCCACCACCTGCTGCTGAGTGGGTAAACAAAGGGCCAGTCAAGAAAGAGGAGGACCAGTGTTTGAGGACAATGCCTTTGTGTAGTCCTGGCTCAAATAAGGACACAGCTCCTAAGGAGCAGTCTTGAGACATGCACCAACGCTGTGCCAAGTGGTTCAGAAGCCCGGGCACAGCTGTTCCTCAGACGCCCTTTGGCCCCAGCTGCCCCCTGAAATCACACGAGGGTGCCTATGACACGGTGCCCCCTTTCCCAGAAGATGTTGGCAGAATGACAGTTTGTGAGCCCGTTAGGTTTGTGTGGCAAGAGTGCTTTCCAAAGTGTCCTCAGACAAGTAGGTGTCGTGGAGCTCAGAAGGCACGGCCTGACCCCCATTTCACCAGGGCAGCTGTTTTGATCTCTTTTCTATCTGGGGGATCTGAATGAGATTTCGGGGCAGGGAGTTAGTCCTGTTACTAAAAACGGAATGCTCGCAAAATGCTCTTGAAATAGCAGCTTTGGCCTCTCCTTACCTGAGAGGGGCTGACGTGGAGTAAGTCTCCCAGATCCCGAGAGGTAGCAGCTGGGTTTATTCTCTCTGTTCTCTGCTTCCCTTCTCTCAACAAATGCCTCCTCAGAGCTCTTTCTGTGTGTGTTCGAATTGGCTTCGTCCCCTCAGGAGTAACTGAGAGGGGTGGCTAACAGTTTTTCAGGTTCTTTTATGTGCTGTGCGAGGCGCTGCGTTTTAATGGACCCGAGGCAGCCGTTTTTGGACACTCTCCTCAGTTCAGGTGAAAACAGTGAAACAGAAACACAACAACAACTACAACAACAACATCTACCAGGGCAGTGTGCCCGGCTCCTAAGTGACTGATGGGACAGACAGTCGCCCAGATAGGGGCTCAGAGCCTGTGTTCTTACTCAGTGTATAATGTCGCCTCTCATGTTAGAGCAAGGTGTGTGTGTGTGTGTGTGTGTGTGTGTAAATCAGCTATGTTATTTTTACACGTTAAAAATAAATAGAATCTGAGCCAGTGGGTCGGCCAAAGGGTCCTGTCCCGGGGGCTTGTTCTCTGGGGATGTGAGCGATCTGGCGACCAGACACCCCCTCCTCTAGGTAAGACTAGCTGCGGGAGGTGAATTTCTGGCAAAAACACCATCACCCCTGGGCTGCAGCACTCCTCTGTCTTCTAGTTTCCGCGGCGCGAGCAGGACAAGTACCTGCGAGGCAGTGGACAGGTTGGGACCGGCCTGGATTCTGTCGCGCGCCCTGGGCGATGTTACGCTGAGGCCCCTGTGCTCTCCTGCCTGCCCGGGGCTGATGCTCCCCAACTAGGTCTGCGAGAACTCACTTCACCCATCTGCCAAGCCGATTAAATGAGACCATGACCCCAGTAAAGGGCCAGCATCCCCCACCATTACACCCACGTGCACAGCTTCTAACTGAAAGGAAACTTGAACACAGAATTCTAAATCCCAACCCAAGAACAGAGAAAAAGGCCCCAGTGAGAAAAATGGGACTTGGAAATGAAGGGACATGGGACTCTATTTAGAGACTACATTAATTGAGATTAAAGGAAAGTACAACCATATCTTACAATAATATTTCTGGGAAGGATACATAATTATTTGTCAAGTCAGGATTGCTGCTGTAAATGTGCAATAGATATGAGGATTTGGATTACTTAAAGTTTGAAAAGAAAATGTTCTCTACAAATATTCATACAGAACTGTTTTTGCTGCTATCAAGACTGGAACACATTTGTATCTCCTAAGGCAAAGAGATCACAAGTAGGCAGAGACAGGCAGAGAGAGAGGAAGGGAAGCAGGCTCCTTGCTGAGCAGAGAGCCCGATGTGGGGCTCCATCCGAGGACCCTGGGATCACCACCTGAGCCGAAGGCAGAGGCTTTAACCCACTGAGTCACCCAGGTGCCCCAAGGAAGCAGATGGTAAAGAAGCTTTATTTATTTATTTTTAAAAAGATTTTATTTATTTATTTGTCAGAGAGAGAGCAAGCGAGAGCGAGCACAGGCAGACAGAGTGGAAGGCAGAGTCAGAGGGAGAAGCAGGCTCCCTGCGGAGCAAGGAGCCTGATGTGGGACTCGATCCCAGGACGCTGGGATCATGACCTGAGCCGAAGGCAGCTGCTTAACCAACTGAGCCACCCAGGCGTCCCTGGGAAGGAAGCTTTATTGAGCAATTGCTATGTGCCTGGAACGAGATTGAGCAGTTCCTGAACAACCTCGTGAGCCATGGATTGTTTCAGAACTTCACCAAGTCATTCCTGGATTTATCCCACAGTGATCCTGTGCTTATTTGGATTTTTCTCCATGATGAGACCCTCAGAACCCTTTTTTATACCGTATTTATCTGGACCAGATAAAAACCTGACCAGTTCAGAAATCACAAATGAGATCATCCCAATTTGGACATACTCTTACCTGGTGCTGCTGCTCCCCGTTTTTGTCCTGACTGACTACGTCCGCTACAAGCCAGTCATCATCCTGCAAGGAGTCAGCTTCATCATCACGTGGTTGCTGCTCTTGTTCGGCCAGGGAGTGAAGGCCATGCAGGTGGTGGAGTTCTTCTATGGGATGGTCACCGCCACCGAGGTAGCATACTTTGCCTACATTTACAGCATGGTCAGCCCCGAGCACTACCAGAAAGTGAGTGGCTACTGCAGGAGCATCACACTGGTGGCCTACACAGTGGCCTCAGTGCTGGCCCAGCTCCTGGTGTCCCTGGCCAGCCTCTCGTACTTTTACCTCAACGTCATATCCTTGGCTTCCATTTTTGTGGCCTTCATTTTGTCCCTTTTCCTGCCAATGCCCAAGAAGAGCATGTTTTTCCATGCAAAATCCAGCAAAGGACTACGGAAGCAACGGGACAAAAATGAGGCATCAGATGCACCTTACAAAATTAACACACCAGGTGGTGAAGAGAATCCCACTTCAGAAATACCCACCATTTCAGGGAACCTGGATGGTGGTCCTTTGAGCAGCCCGATGCTGCAAAATGTAGCGTTGAATGTTTTTGTGCAGTGGTTCCAAGATCTGAAGGAGTGCTACTCTTCCAAGCGACTATTTTACTGGTCCCTATGGTGGGTCTTCTCCACAGCAGGTTTTAACCAAGTTTTGAACTATGTTCAAATCCTGTGGGATTACAAGTCACCATCCCAGAGTTCTTTTGTCTATAATGGGGCAGTAGAAGCTCTTGCAACCTTTGGAGGGGCCGTGGCTGCCTTTGCAATGGGCTACGTGAAAGTCAACTGGGATCTTCTGGGGGAGCTCGCTCTAGCCATCTTCTCCATCATTAGCGCAGGCTCTCTGTTTCTCATGCATTACACGACCGACATCTGGGCGTGTTATGCTGGCTATCTGATATTCAAGTCTAGCTATATGCTGCTTATAACCATAGCAGTATTTCAGATCACAGTTGATCTGAGTGTGGAACGCTACGCCCTGGTATTTGGAATGAACACCTTCATGGCACTCGTAATTCAGACCATTATGGCAGTGATTGTTGTAGATCAGAAAGGACTCAACCTGCCAATCAGCATTCAGTTTTTAGTTTATGGGAGTTATTTTGCAGTTATTGCTGCCATTTTTCTAATGAGAAGCACATATATCATCTACTCAACCAAATGTCAAAAGCAAGCACAGAGCTCTCCAGCTAGTCAGAATCCAGATGAGCTCCACCCAGAGGGACCAAGGAATGTCATTACAGGAACAAAGCTCTGACCTTACGGCAGCCACTGGATCCACTGAACAAGGACCTTCTTGGTCACAAAGTCATTGAGCACCATAAACTGACACACTTCCAAAGCCTAGATTTCAATGAACCTTTTCAAAACCACAAAAAAATCTTAGTTTTAGACCGGATACTATGTGCCCAGCTGGATGCAGTTGACAAGACCCATCCCCTCAGTCAAATGGCTGACGTTGGGTACTCCAACGAGTAGCAAGGATTGGGAAATTCTGGTTTTGGTTACTCCCTAGGACATATCAATGGCATGGAAACAAACCACGAGAAAACTTCACTCAGCCTGCAGTTGATGTTCCCCATTCGTAAGCAGAAATACTAACTGGACTGACCCCTTTGCTTGTTTTAGATATTTTATCTTACCAAAACAGGCAAGAGGTGAACATTTTTTTTTTTTAATCATATAGCTATTTGCCTCCTTCTTTCATTAAGTGTATTTCTATATTACTTGCAGTTCTCTGTGAGAATTTCAAGGTCTGGTCCCATTTCCCTGGACCTTTCTTCAATCCTGACAACATGGTATTATTCACAAGCTATTATTTGATTATATCACCTATTTAATTCTGTCATGATTACTTTTTACTTTGTGTTTTGCTGAGCTTTGTTGTTGAAACATGACCTCAGGAATAGCCCCAGACATTCCTCTGTGCCCAGAGAATGACATTCAAGTCAATTGCTGGGGGCCCTGGGGTGGTAGTGAGTTTTCTCCCACTATGACCCTAGATGGGTGTTTCAATGCCGTGTCGGTGTGATCTCTAAAATAGAAAAACTTAAGTAGAAATTTCCAGAGTTTCTAAAAGTATTTGTAAGTAAGAAAACACTGATGAGGGGGAACACCTACTTTTTAAATGGCAGATTGTGCTACATAAAATAAGGTGTGTAAAAATATTAAAGAGCCTTTCTAAATTTTTGATGAATTGTGCTGAGAATCGCCTGTGCTTGTGTCCTTTGAAACTTCAAAAGAGGACACATGGAACAGTCTGCCATGGAAATAAAGAATGCTGATTCAAGAAAAAAATAAAAATAAATAAATAAATAAATAAATAAAATCTGACGGTAAAAATAGGAAGACAAAATCGCCCATCATTCCACCATTCGAAGACCACCAACTGTTCCTGTTTGGGCATATTTCCTTCCAGTCTATTTTTATGCATCATTTTTAGCTCTGCACATTTAAAACAGCTGCGATTATCTATGCATATTTTATTTCGTTTTTGTCACTTAATATGACAACATAACACGATGATGTCTTTAATAACATGGCAAATTCTCTATCATTTTTGCAGGCTAAACAATGGTCTCCTAGGTAGAGCAACTCAGTTTAACAAACATTATTGAGCACGTAATTATGTCCCAGGCCCTACGCTAGTCCCTGGGAATGCTGTTTTCTTTAAGGAACTAGCAGTCTGCTTAGGGCCAGTAAGATACATAGATAACTGGATAGTTGTAATAATTGCTCACACCACCTAACACCACACTTCAGGCCCTATTCACATGAATGAACTCACTGGATGTTCACAGCAACCTTATGTGTAGGGATGATTTCGGTGATCTCCGCTCTTTTGACAGATGCCGAGGCTGAGGCGTATCTTGCTAACAAGATGGCGCTTCCAGATGGAGTAGGTGAAGGTTGCTTGAAGATGTCCACCTCCTGACCCCCAGAATTTGTGACTGTTACTCTATATGGAAATTACCTGTAGGGTAAAATAGTGAAATGTAACGTTACCTTAATTGTGAAAGGGACTTCCCCGCTGTGATTAAGTTAAGGATTTTGAAAGGGGAAGATCGTCCTGGATTATCTGGGTGGGTCGGATGTCCTCACAAGGGTCTTCATAAGAGGGTGACTGACAATATCAGAGTCAGAGGAGATGTAACAATGAAACCAGAGGTGGGAGTGTGTGTGCGTGTGTGTGTGTGTGTGTGTGTGTGTGAGAGAGAGAGAGAGAGAGAGAAGGGGGGTTGGAGGGGGAGAGACAGACTGGAAGAGGCTACACCACCGATCCTGAAGATGAGGAAGGGGCCATGAACCAAGGAATGCAGGAGGCTTTCAGAAGCTGGAAAGGCAAGGAAATAGATTCTTTCCTGGAACCTTCAGAAGGAACACAGCCCTGCAGACACCTTGATTTTAGGACTTTTGACTTCTGCAGCTGTATGATAGAAAAATTTGTGTTGTTTTAAGCCGCCGTATCTGTGATAATATGTTACAGCAGCTGTAGGAAACCCACATTCTAGGATTCAAACCCAAGCAGCTGGACTCCAGGGCTGTTATTCTTAACTATGGTCATATGTGCTAGGCGAGCTAGTTAATATGCCCAGCATAGAGAAAGACACTCAGCAGAGCGTTAGGGAAGGACAGGAGGATGACAACCTGACTCTTTAAAACTGAGCATGAATGTGAAGACAGGGAAGGCTGAGAAATTGAACTGACGTAGGAAGATATCTGTGATATCGTAAGTGAAAACAATTCTAATGCTATGTGTAATAATTTTCCCTTTTCTGTTTAAAAATATATAGACGCATATATTTATAATCATATGCACCAATGATACAGCCCCATGGTTCTCTCTGGGGAGTGCATTTGTGGGTAAATATAAGAGGAGATTTTCACCTTTTGCTTACATATCTTCATATTATTTGAAAATGTCACCAGACGTGTATTTTGGGTTATTTATTTATTTATTTATTTAAAATAAAGTGTATATAATGTACCCTTTTTTTTTTTTTAAGTTGGAGAGAATAATATGCTTCAGTGGGATATAAATCTTTGTGCATAAAACTTTGTGCTTTTCTAGGATAATTTCCTTAGTGTAGAAGATTTTTGGAGGTAGATTTTTGGAGAAGAATGATACTGTATTCTGAGATACAGGAAATTAAGACTTCAATTACTTGAATGGGGGGGGGACAACATAATTAAGTCCATAACATGTGGGAAAGAAAGTTCTAGAAGACTGCAACCCCAATGCATAGAATTTCTGTTCAGCATGAGAAGGATTGGTTTGTAATATCTTAACATTTTCCATAATGGAATAGAGCTAAAGAATGAACACCATGGTTATGCTGGTTTTAGGCTCATTTTTTTCCCCAGCGCTGTCTCAGTGCCTGTCCTGGTCAGCTGGGCTGATTGCGAACTGATTAGATTCTGAATCAGTGGGTAGAGACATTTGGAAAATATGTGTATTAAAAAATAATGGAAATGGTATTGGACCAGTCAGTGAGCCAAAATGAAACATAGGAGAGGAGAGCGGATATTTAACCTGGTGAGCAGAAGGTATGATGGTTTTCTACTCCTATGTGCAGGCTGATACATTGTATACTAGTTCCCTAGGGCTGCCATAGCAAAATACCAGATTAGGTGGCTGAAACAGCAAAAATTTATGTTCTCATAATTCTAGAAGCAAGATGTACAAGATCAAGGTGTCAGCATGGTTGGTTCTTCTCGCAACTATGCTCCTTGACTTGTAGATGCCCTTCTTCCTGTGTCTTCCTAGGGTGCTTATTTCTCTGTGTGTCTGTGTCCTAATTTCCTCTTCATTCTAAGGACATCAGACAGCTTGGATTAGGACCCACCCTAATGACCACATTTTAACCCAATTACCTTTTTAAAGAACTCTTTAAAGACTTTATCTTCAAGAATGATACCGTACTCTGAGAGTACCTGGGTGGCTTAGTTGGCTAAACAACTGCCTTTATTAGCTCAGGTCATGATCCCGGAGTCCTGGGATCCAATCCCGAATTGGGCTCCCAGCACCATGGGGAGTCTGCTTCTCCCTCTGACCTTCTCCCCTTTCATGCTCTCTCTCTCTCAAATAAATAAATAAAAGCTTTTAAAAAAAAAGAATGGTACTGTATTCTGAGATACAGGAAATTAAGACTTCAATTACTTGAATGGGGGGGGAACAACATAATTAAGTCCATAACATGTGGGAAAGAAAGTTCTAGAAGACTGCAACCCCAATGCATAGAATTTCTGTTCAGCATGAGAAGGATTGGTTTGTAATATCTTAACATTTTCCATAATGGAATAGAGCTAAAGAATGAACACCATGGTTATGCTGGTTTTTAGGCTCATTTTTTTCCCCAGCGCTGTCTCAGTGCCTGTCCTGGTCAGCTGGGCTGATTGCGAACTGATTAGATTCTTCTCTGACTTTTTCTCTTTGGAAACTGAATCTGCTCTAACAACTGCATGACGTTTTCTGAGTACCACTGTGGTTCCACTTTGCCCTTGCAATCTATCTCCAAAGACAGCATGAGAAGGCGGAGAATAAATCATGAATAGGAAGAGAGTTTGGCTCCCCGCCCCCCAACAAAATGTCACTGCAGCTTCTATGTGCCCTTTGTCTGTCTTTGATTCAGATCATAAATATCTCCTCTTGGAGTGAGAAAGGAGGATGAGGGCGGGATCCTGAGCTTTTTCATGAGGTTAGAGTACATCACTAGTAAAAAGAGGTTTGTAAGAGTCTAGATCTAAAGGTAGAAACCATTTCAGTAAAAAGCCCAATAGAAAACATTTTAGCATTGCAGGCCATAGGATTTGCTCTTATGAATACTCAACTCTGTCATGTAGCACCAAAGCAGCCACAGAAAAACATTATTTTTTTAAAAAAAAAGGATTGTCATGTTCTAATAAACTTTATTTATAAAATAAACAGTGGGCCACTTTTAATCTATGGGTTGCAGTTTACGAGGCTGAACAAAAAGTGTGTAGTGAGCCCAGACTGATTGACTATAAATTGTAAACATTTATTTCTTGATTTATTTAATAAATTACATATTTCTGGGGCACCTGGGTGGCTCAGTTGGTTAAGCAGCTGCCTTCAGCACAGGTCATCCCAAGGGTCCTGGCATCGAGCCTGCATTGGGCTCTCTGCTCAGTGGAGAGCCTGCTTCTCCCTCTCCCTGTCTTTCTGCCTACTTGTGCTCTCTCTCTCTCTCTCTCTCTGTCAAATAAATAAATAAATAAATAAATCTTTTTAAAAAGTACATACTTCTGAGTATGAAGCATAGTCTGATCTTTGCTCAACACACTTTGTTCATTTTTTTAAAAAGATTTTATTTATTCATTAGATCACAAGCAGGCAGGGAGGCAGGCAGAGAGCCTGATGTGGGGCTTGATCCCAGGACCCTGAGATCAGGACCCTTCGACCCTGAGTCGAAGGCAGAGGCTTAACCCACTGAGACACCCAGACACCCCCACTTTGTTCAATTTTATTATAAAGCAGAAAGCTTTGAAAATCAGTTTAATAATAGCATATTTCTGAACCTTAAATATAATTTTCTTTAAAGATTTTATTTATTTATTTGAGAGAAAGAGAAAGCACTCTCAAGGAGAAGCAGATTCCCCACCTGAGCTCAATCCCAGGACCCTGGGATGGTGGCTTGAGCTGAAGGCAGATCTTTCCCTGACTGAACTACCCAGGTGCCCTGAAATTTAATTTTTAAAAAATTTAATTAAAAAAAATTTTTTTTTGGCCACATAATGCTTATGTTAAACCTGACACAATCACCATGCTATACTTACAAAGCAAGGAGCAGAGATAAAGGTCAGAATAAATCCCAATGACTTGGTGTTTCATTCAGTCTTTCATTTAAGCAATATTTGCACACTAGAGTGAGTCCTCTAGAGAAGTCTTCAAAGTCATCAATGTTTCCTCCAAGCCACGTGAGAAAAGATCACCCTGGCCATGAGTGATTAGTCTGGGGGAGATCATGTGACCATATTAGAACAAGTAAACTATTCCTGTGGAATTTGAATCTAAAATGGAATACCATGGCTGGCAGAGCATAGAGCTAGTTCATCAAGAAGATAGTTCATTTGTTCCTGCCACTGGGGCTACATGGGGTGCTCCCTTTTCAAGGTTGTTTGGTTTGTGAAAGAGACTAATAAGAAATAATATTGAGGGACGCCTGGGTGGCTCAGTCGTTTAAGCGTTTGCCTTCAACTCAGGTCATGATCCTGGGGTCCTTGGATCAAGCCCCACATCAGGTTCCCTGCTCCACCAGGAGCCTGCTTCTCCCTCTCCCTGCCTCTCTCTCTGCTTGTGCTCACGTGTACGCATGCCCTCTCTTTTTCTGCCAAATAAATAAAATCTTAAAAAATATATATTGAAAATGTAGTTTGGGGTCAGCTGTGGTGAGCCTTCAAACCCAGAGGGAGGAGCCTGAACTATACTCTGTAGATAAAAAATGTCCTTTGATACCATGACTGATTTGAGCGAGTTAACGATAAACCAGGCAGACACAACATCCGCATCCAGGAAGTGCTCAATATCTGGTTGAGTTGTGCTCGATGAATGGAAAACTCAAAATCAGAAATGTTTGCCCTTCCCTGAAGACTTACCAGTTCCAGTGCTAAAGCAAGAATTCTCAGCCTCAGCGCTAGTGACATTTGGGCTGGAGAGTTCCTTGCTGTGTGTGTGTTGGGCAGGGGGAGGGGGCGGGGGGCTATCCTGTGCATTGGATGGCATTTAGCAACATCTCTGGCTTCTACCCACTAGATATTACCCAGTTGAGATAAGACAGATAGAAATGTCATTTATCCAGACATTGCCATATGTCCCCTGGAGGACTATATTAGTTCCCTATTGCCATTGTAATATATTACAAGAAGATTAGTGGCTTAAAACAATTCAAATTTATTCTGTTACAATTCTGGAGGGTAGAAGTCCAAAATGAGCCTTGTAGGGCTAAAATCAAGTTGTTGGCAGGGCTAGTTCCTTCTGGGGCCTTTGAGGAGAGAATCTGTTTCTTTGTCCTTTTTTGGCTTCTAGGGGCCATCTGTATCCCTTGGCTAGTGGCCCCTTCCTCCAGCTTCAAAACACAACTCCAATCTTGGCTTCTACCTTCCCATGACCTTCTCCTCCACTCTGACTCTCCTGTCTCCCTCTTAAAAGGATCTTGTAAGGATCCTTTGGGCAACCTGGATTATGTAAATTAATCTCCCCCTCTCAGGATCCTTAATCTTATTTGCCAAGTCTCTCTTATCACATAAGGTAATGTTTGTAAGTTCTGGGGCTTAGGACATAGATGTATTTGGGAGCCCATTATTCAACCTACCAGAGGAGCAAAATCGTTCTGTGCTGAGAACTACTTCTCCAAAAGAATAGGGTCATATGACTTTGATTTGAGTCCCAGGCCCTCCCTACCTACCAGCTATGTGGCATTGTCTCCTCATCTGTAAATGGGGCCTGTAGTAGTACTTAGTTAAGTTTAGTTAAGACAAGTTTAGTTTAGTTAAGTTTAGTTAAGACAAGAACTGAATCCCATAAAGCAGTTATCAAAGTTTTGGGCATATGGTGCTCACTACACATTAGTTATTAAGAGCAAAAGTAAGTTTCAACCTGAGATTTCTAAATACAAGGATCATTTTCATGAACACACAGAGAGAATGAGGGTTGTCTCTAAGGAACATGTCCCTGGGTAATTTGGAATGTGTTGGCATAATTATAACTCATTTGGGGCGCTTGGGTGGCTCAGTCGGTTAAGTGTCTGCTTTGGCTCAGGTCATGATCCTGGGCTGGGACTGAGCCCCTCATTGGGCTTTCTGCTCAGTGGGGAGTCTGCTTCTTCTCCTGCCCCTCACTCTACTCATGTTCTCTCTCAAATAAATAAAATCTTTAAACAGTATAACTCATTTAAATATAACATTTCCTGATGCTCAGATCATTCTTAAGCGGTACATGAGGGCACATAGAATTTCTCCAACAAGTGCTTATATTTATTGAAATGTGCTGTAGGCCAGTCTCTATTTGGTTTATTTAATGCTCACAACTACTCCAAGACATAGGTGATGGTATTCTTCCCATTTTACAGATGAAGAAACTAGGCTGCAGAGAGATTTGGATCCCATCTAAGTTGACTGTGTTACTGAGAGAGGTGAGCTTCAGTCAAGCAGCCTCTGTCCAGAGTTCCCGTTTGAATCTCCGTTGATACTGCCTGTGTGTGTGTGTGTGTGTGTGTGAATTGAAAACACATGCACACACACGCACACATGCAAGATCCATCCTCTTAACAAATGTTTACGTGAACAGTGCATGATGGTTAACTCTAAGCACATCTCTAGAGCTTTGTCGTCTTCCATGACTGAAACTTTACACACTGAACAGCAACTCCCCATCTCGCCCCCTCGCTCCCCTCAACCACCACCGTTCGATGGTGGATTTCTATGCGTTTGACTATGTTAGATATTATAGAAGTGGAATCGTGAAGAATTTGTCTCCTGTGACTGGCTTTTTCACTCAGTGTAATGTTTTGTTTGTTTTTAAAGATTTATTTATTTATTTTAGAGAGAATGAGTGCGTGGGTGGTGGTGCGGGGGCTGAGGGAGAGAGAAACTCAAGGTGATTCCCTGCTGAGTGCCGAGGCCGGTGTGGAGCTCGATCTGGTGGTCCTGAGATCACCACCCAAGCTGAAACCGAGAGTCGGTCACTCAGCTGAGACTGCACTATCCAGGTGCCCCCACTCCGCGTAATGTTTTGTAAGGTTCATCTCCGCTATCACATATGGCAGAAATTCCCTCCTTTTAAGGCTGAGGAATACTCCATTGTGTGTATAAAGACCAGCCTTCAAAGACCAGCCCTTTTCCCAAATCTAGTTATTTCTTACTTAGATTAGGGACCAATAAAGGTAGTTAAACAGAAGGTGAGAATAGGACAGTTTTCAGAGCGATGTCCCTGTCTATATTCTTGTGTTATGCCCGAGTATATCTGTAACTATAACGACTGAGGGATTCTCGGACCATGTGAAGAACAAAATATCCAAGGTTCGTTTGTGGGATGCAGTTTGGATCCTCCATTTCCTCCTCCTTTTTAACTCATTGCTGCAGAGTCCTGTGTTCCGCCGAAGCCCCACAGATTCCCTGGGGAAGACACCAGAGAAAACGCATTTTAACAGGCTCCCTTGGCAATTCTTCCCCATGCTGAAGTTCGAGAGCACTGCTTCTACCATTTCTAATCTCAGCTCCGGTTCATCAGGGAGCTGCTTTCTCCTTCGTGGAAAAATCACCATCTTAATGACTGCTACCAGGGCTGCCTTATTAACTAAAGGGGGCACAGAGACACAACTCTAAATGGTTGACAATTATTGCATGGTAATTCCTGCCATTTTTGCTTCCCCCAAGGGGCAGTTAAGCAGCAGCAAATGGCTATTACCTTAACCAATCGAAAAGAAAATAACAAAACTAACAGTCAACTAAATTTGTTTTTGGTTGGTAGAAGAATTGGCTGCCTATGTGGTGCATCATGAGGGTCAAGAAAGACTCATGTTTGCAAATAAATCCTCTCTGTCCCACCAATCTCCCCAGGGAGGGGAGATGCGGGCGTGGGGGGCAGTTCTGCATTTTGGAGTCTCCTAAATTCCAAGTACATTACCTAGAGGATATAATAAGTTATACATTAAACTGCTGTGATTCAACCACAGCTTAAAGAAGATTGCAAAATCAGCCATGAGGTAATTTAGCAAACAACCAAAGAAAGCCTTGAGAGAGGTAGAATGGTATATTTAGATGAGCCGAAAAAAATGAGGCAAATTTGAGAGCAGAGACTATTACAAAAGGCTGAGTGAGTCAAAGGGAACTAGCACCTTGTCTTTTCCCTTATTTGCTTTATGCTCCTTATACTTCTAAAGAAAGAGTCAGCACACTTTCGCTGTGAGGAGCCCCATGGTAAATGGTCAGGCTCTATATGAGTAGCTCGGCCATTGTCATACAAAAGCAGCCATAGAGGATATGTAAATGAATGAGGGTAGTTGGATTGCAATAAACCTTTAGGAATGGCCCCTGAAATTTGAGTTTTGTATAACTTTCACATGTTCCAAACTTCTCGTTATCCTACGGGTATTTTCCAACCATTAAAAAATATGAAAAACATCATTCGTTCAGAGCCAGCCAAAAACAGAGGGATGGACAGGTCATAGTTTGCAGACCCTTGTTCTAAAGCAAAAACCCTTTGCTATTTTAAATATATACCCCATGCTCTTCCACTTCTCTGCGTCTGTTCTGCTGTTTCTTCTACGTGGAATGTTTATTTTCCCATCCCTCTACCTTCACATGGGGCTCACCGCCTGGCTCAGTTACTGTCTCCCTTCCCAAATGGCCTCTCCTCCTCCAGTGTCTCCATCTGCACCTCTCTCACAGCTGCCATTGTTTCTGATTTGCATTGGCCTAGGTGTTTCTTGGGTCAAGGCCGGCCCTTCAGCATTTAGGAAACAGTATAAGATCAGAATAAGAATAAAACCGAAAGAGACGTGGAAGGACATGCCCGACACCTGTAGCCAATTGAATGGTGGCCCCTGAAAAGGTGTGTCCACCTTCTCATACCCTGGCCTTGTGAATGGGAACTTGGAAAAAGAGTCTTTGTAGATGGAATTCAGTTAAAGATCTTGAGAGGGGATCATTCTGGATTCCCACATGGGCCTTAAGATCAATGACATGAGTCTTTATAAGAGACAGAGAAGAAGACACGTAGAGTAGTGGGCCATTGAGGACGACCCAGAGTTGGAGTGACGCAGCCAGAAGCGGAAGAGAGACAAGCAAGGAGTCTACCTTAGAGCCCTCAGAGGAAGTAGAGCCCCGCTAACACTTTGACTTGGGATTTCTGACTCCAGAATCGTGAGAAAATCCCTTTCTATTGTTTTGGAACATTTGGTGTGTGCTAACTGCTGTGTCAAGGCTAAGAAACCTCTCTGTAAGTTAAATATTAATATAGTAATAGCTGATATTTATTTAGCATTTATCTTGTGCAGCTTTACATAGATGATTGTATTAAATTTTCACAACAATCTTATGAATTTGGAACCATGCTTATCCCTCATTCGGATGGGGAAACCGACACTCAGAGGAATTGAGTAAACTGCACAAAGATCCAATCCACTAGTAAGTGATGGAAGCAAAATTGAAGCCAGGTGATCTGACGGAAGAGTCCCCTCCTTTTAGTCAATGTTATCTGTTCAGAGTCTTCTTCATTATTCATCTGGCATTTTACATGCCCTAAAAAAGATGGGGGAAATGTTGGGCAATGACTTCCATCTCTGGGGGCTGAAATTCCTCGAATTGGATTCCTACTATTACTGACAGCCTTTCTTTCTTGTCTCCCTTTTTTGCCTGCATTAAATAATTTATCGTCTCACTTGTGATAAGAAATACCAGACACTTCCATGAAAATAAAATATATATTCTAACTTTCACAAAATTTTTTTTCTTGTTAAGAGTACTAAAAATTAAAGACATGTTTATCCACTGAATTTCAAGAAAAAAATTCACCCACCAAATCTTAAGAAAAAATTTGCAATATTTCTAGCAACCTATTCTCAGCAGAGCAAGGATAGAATAGTTTGCTGCTCAGATCAAGACAATAGAATCTCTCTCTCCTTTCTCTATCAGGAAAAAAAAGAAAGAAAAGGTTTCTGATTGCTTTTTAAGCCTTCACGGAAGTCCATTTCCCTGAGCAGCCCTAGTATTTTTAAAAGATTTTATTTATTTAATTTTTAAAAAATCTGTTTGAAACAGAGCATGGACATAGAGGGACAGAAAGAAGCCAACTCCCTGCTGAGCAGAGAACCCAACATGGGGCTCGATCCTAGGACCCAGAGATCATGACCTGAGCAGAATGCAGATGCTGGACCAACTGAGCCACCCAGGCACCCCTGAGCAGCTCTAATTTGAATACATGTAACAACCTTAGCTTCTACTTTCCATTAAGCAAAATAAATAAGAATTGCAACTCTAGGCAGCAGCGGGAAGATGTCAGCAATGGAAACATGACTTGTTGGTGGGTGAGTCATGGAGAACAAAGTGTCTGGTTGCCATTGGGGCCCCTCCATAGGGGAAGGCTCCATGGACCAAATGCTGGTCATACAAAGCCACCCACAGTTAGGGCCCACCAGGAAGCCAGACAGCACAATATTAGGAGCGTGCATACACTGGGTCTAAGTTCTAATATGCTGGCTTTGCCACATCCTATCTGGGTGTCCTGGGCCAGTTAACCTGGATAATAGTACCTACTTCATAGGATTATTTATGTAAAACACTGGCATATGTTAGCGCTCAAAGTGTTAGCTTTTAAACTGTTTATATTCAAGGCTTGAAGGACTGAAGGCTATCTTAACTTGCTGCTGTTGCTCTCAACGATTTCTTGGTTACTAGGAATAACTTTGCCACTTCATTAACTTTTTTTTTTTTTTTAATATTTATTTATTTGAGAGAGAGAAAGTGAGACAGAGCATGAGCAAGGAGAAGGTCAAAGAGAGAAGCAGGCTCCCCGTGGAGCTGAGAGCCCGATGTGGGACTCGATCCCGGGACTCCAAGATCATGACCCGAGCCGAAGGCAGTCGTCCAACCAACTGAGCCACCCAGGCGTCCCATCTTTTGAGTAGCTATCTGAAGGCCAAAAATAAGTTGGAAAGAAATAAAAATGAGAATTCCCAAAGCTTTTAAACAACCTGCCTCTAAAAAGTAATTACAAAATAAAAGGTGCTTTCAGAGAGGAGAGGTCTCACATGACTGACATAGGGATCTTTACCCCGTGTTCTAACCTGACCAATTCAGAGTGTTGCATAACTCCATTACAGGAAAACATAATTAGGGCCATTTTCATCACTTCATTCCTCTCCTTCCCCATGCTTGCTGCCTCATAGAAGCATTCATTATCTCGAGATAATCACTGATTATTGAGACATTATTATTCCACTGCTTCCCCTGTGACCTCTTCATTCCTGAAATCACTCCTTTGCTTCCAAGATGACATGCTGGTAAGAGTACTGTGTTCCCCCTATGCCTGCATTCACCAGGTCCCATAGCCCCAGCATTTGAACTCTGAAGACCAGAATGGATAATGTCATTAGTAGGCAGTGGCACGGAGTAGCAGTAGACACAACACTCATTTTGCTAATAACACTCAGTGTTTCCTGACTGCTGACTTCATATCATTTACTTTCAAAGCATCTTCTTGATATAGGTTATGCATGTATCAATTGCTATACACATTTATTATTATTATTATTTGAGAGAGAGAGAGAGAGAGAGAGAGAGCATGAGAGGGAGAATGTCAGAGGGAGCAGCAGACTCCCTGCGGAGCTGGGACCCGATGTGAGACTCGAGCCCAGGACTATGGGATTATGACCTAAACCAAAGGCAGTTGCTTAATCAACTGAACCACCCAGGCACCCTAAACATGTATTTCTTGTGGCAGCTGTTATGGAATATAATATTGTACCCTTTTTATATGTGGTATTATTTGTTGATGGAGTGAGACCCAAGGTCAAGTTCTTAACTGATAACCTAGCATAGTGAATTCATGGCAGAACTGTAAATCCAGAGGCTAGGTCTGTAGTCCTCAGATGTCCCAAGTTTGTGTGTTTTTGAGATAGTGGTAGAGCCAAATGCCTTCACCCTTCCGCCCAGTGTTCGATACCACTGTAACTGTGTTTCCCGAGCCTGCTGAATTCTGCCTCATCCTAAAGAACTTGACCTGCATCTGCCTTGTCCTTTCTCCTTCCTGAGAAACTTGCCTTCCTGCCTTCTTCATTCTTAGGCAGCTGGAACCTGATTCCAACCTCAACCACTCTGCTGACCATTGTATTTTCAAGGTCACTGATTTAGCTAGCTTAGTTTTGGGCAAATGGGAAGATATTATGTGCCACTTCTGAGTTAGGCTGCACTGTCCCCTTTGTCACCAGCACCTAAAGGTTGTTAAATCTGAGTGCAGATAGTTCCTACTTTCGTGGGATCCAAAATTTGTGACTTAGTTATTTGGAGGGTTTTGCTTTGTTTTGTTTTGTTTCTACTTTGGGGGCTGAGATTGTGGGAAATGGTGGTCCGGTCCTTGCGATAGCACTCAAAAGATAATTTTCAGGGGCGCCTGGGTGGCTCAGTGGGTTAGGCCGCTGCCTTCGGCTCAGGTCATGATCTCAGGGTCCTGGGATCGAGTCCCGCATCGGGCTCTCTGCTCGGCAGAGAGCCTGCTTCCCTCTCTCTCTCTCTGCCTGCCTCTCCGACTACTTGTGATTTCTCTCTGTCAAATAAATAAATAAAATCTTTAAAAAAAAAAAAAAAGATAATTTTCATAACAAAATGTATCCATGATATTATAAGTCCCAAACACCACTTAGGAGTTTCTCTGTGAGAAACTTTCATTTACAAAAACTTGAGAAATGTGTGGATGAGTAGATGGAGTTTATTTTTCATGTTAAGATGCTGTCCTTCATCACTTTTCTGCCTAGAGGTAAACACAGTCTTCTGAGCTTCAAGGACAAGCTCCTTTCTTCATGGGGAACTACATAATGAAAACTTAGGAGGGAGGTTGGATTGTCCCCAGTCTTGGGTCACTACCCGGAAAAAGGGAGCACTCAAGAAGACCTTCAGGGGGCGCCTGGGTGGCTCAGTGGGTTAAGCCGCTGCCTTCGGCTCAGGTCATGATCTCAGGGTCCTGGGATCGAGTCCCGCATCGGGCTCTCTGCTCAGCAGGGGCCTGCTTCCTTCCCTTCCCCTCTCTCTGCCTGCCTCTCTGCCTGCTGTGATCTCTCTCTGTCAAATAAATAAATAAAATTAAAAAAAAAAAAAAAGAAGAAGACCTTCAGGGATGTGATGATGGTCAGTATGTTGGAGAAAAATGCCATGCTATGGGTCTTAAAGCTCCTTTATTTCCCTTTTTTGTTATTCTTTGCTACCTCAGTTGCTTTTCCCCTTTAATAATGATTGCGGTATCCTCAGGCCCAGGAAGAGTCTCTTCCTTTGGAGCAGAAGCAGCAATTACTTTGTCAGAGCAATGGCGTATGAGGCGGAAGAACCAAGTTTCAACCTTGGGCAACTCTCCTTCCACCTACTGCACACCCTTATTCCTTACGAAAGGATTATTCTTGCTCCTCAAGGTCTCTAGGGTCAGATGCACAGTGTAGGAGAGCAATTCGAGGGAGGGAGAGAAAAAGAGTGAGAGTGAGAGTGAGAGAGAGAGAGAGAGATTGATTATTAGCTTATGCAGGCATGGCTTGCCCCTGTTGAGGATTCTAATGGAATCCAGGTTTTCCCACCCTGCTCTGTGCATGTATGTTCTCCATCATAACCATTCTGCAGAGCCGTACGAAGGAGCCTGGGCATCACTATTATTGAAAGCCTCATGAAAAATTACTCTCCTTTTATAGCTTTTCCCCAAATTCAAGCGTGAGTGCTTATACCTGAGTGTGTTGTGACTTAGCTCAGACACGTGCCCAGGCAAGGTGTTTTCTTCTTTCTGAGCTAGACCTCTCTCTCCTGCCATACCTGGAATCATCTTCACTCTCATTTTTCTTTTTTTTTTTTTTTTTTTCACTTTTATTTTTCTTAAATGATCATAAAACACGCATGGTTTCTTGCCTTACTGGTAATTTGTCTTTTGACTTCTTTGTCATCTGTTGATTAAGGTTGGAAGCTATTGGTCTCAGTGATACTCTCCCTGCTTTGCTCTAACACCTTAGTTCAAGCTCTCTTCACACACAGAATCATAACCCCCTCTGGCTCTGGCTGAACTTGTTCACGGGATAAAACAAAAGCTTTGTCTAGATACCAACCTGTGCTTTCTTAGCTAGTGTAAGATCTAAAGACATGTTTTTAGTCCCATGTATAGTCCCTATTTATCAACTTCAGACAATTAATTTCCGTAATGTATTTCCTTTAGTCTTCCGTCCTCTATAAAAATGTCAACAAATAATATGGGAAGACCGCTTTTCTGGAGTTTGTTTATTGGAATGTCCTTAATAATGTTTTCTTATATATCACTAAGCCTCAAATGCCGTCACATCAGCATTGCTTAAAACACCTAAGGCACTCCCGGAAGCATAAATAAAATGAAATGGAGAGGGTCTTAGCATTTTGCAGGGTGGGCTCACTTGAAAGGCATGTTCTCTGTCTTGAAAATCAGAAAGGAGATGCTTTTTCTAGTTAAAAGCAAGGAAATATGATACCACCGATTTTCCAAGAGAAAGCTTTTTCCAGCCCCTCTGAGGGTTAACTTTATGACAAAATGGAAGATTATCCTCTGCCATCTGTCACTGAAACCCAGTCTCCGTTCTACATCCAGGCCTCAGAGCAGGGGGGAAGCAAAGGGAACCGAGAGACTTTAATGCACCAGGCGCTGTTGCATTACGAGCTTCGTTCTCATTTGTCTGCATCAGGATTTCAAGATTGGAATGTTGAATGGACCGCTCACTGACAACTGATGGGAAGATTAGTGATCAAAGGTGGGAGCTATTTGGAAAGGGGCTGATGGGGAAATGAAGAGGGAACGCCAGGCCCTCAAAGAGATGTGATTTAAGCTAAAAGCTCAAGAAGCTGCTGTGGGGGAAGGAGAACAGTGGCTTCCATCTCCTCATGGAGGCTGCATCCCACGTCCATCCGGGAAAGTGCAGGCAGCCTCTTCAGCAATGTGGAGTAGCCAAGTGGTGCTCTTGAGTAGCCAAGTGGTGCCAGTTGGAGGAGGCTTCTCCCATTTTAGCCCAGCTCTGTCTGAGGAGAGAGAACATTTGTCACTGAAACAAACTGTGTGAGGAAGTCATGGCCTTTGTGAAGAGACTGAGTGTTCAAAACGTGATTCCTCTGGTTCGGTTATCGTTGTTTGCCAGAAGTTTGTTGCGTGGACATACTTTCCTAGCCTCAACGAATTCAGACCTTTCTGTCGAGTTTCAGTCGAGAAGTGAGGATTATGGAGATTTTTTGGCTTTTCAATTCATAGACTACACAGGAGACTGATGAAGATATTAATTCCACTCAGATGCTTTTATCACTCCCTTCTCATCTTAGCCTCCTCCCTCAGAGTCTACTGCTTCATTCCAGAAACAAGAGTATAGACATTGTCAGATTCTATACTTGAATTTGAACTGACCCACAGTTAAGCTTGAAGGAACATGAAAGTCTCTTATTGGTGGATAGTGCTGGAGAAGTCTAAACAGAGATGTCTGTGGCCAGGAAGAATGCCTCGTGGGGACACTTTGGAAGACCAGCATATGTTCAGACAAAATGAGGAACGCTTCACTGGAGAGAGCCACTCACTGAGCCTCTAACTTTGAGTTCTAATTCTGTCCTCCTATTTAAGATGAAATGAGGCTCTGAATAAGAATCCTCCTCTTCTGGAATTTAAAAATATTAAAGCAGAGAAGAACCTGAATCCTGTCTAAAGCAGCCCTTTCATTTTCCGGGTCAGAACACGGAAGATCGCAGCGGTACAGTGACTTGCCTGCAGTCACAGAGCTGCGTTAGGACAGAGACGGAAGCAGCCTGAGATTCTCCCGACACCCAGGTCACTTCTTTCTGGTGACAAAGATTCTTTTCCTGACCAAACTTTACTCGGGCTTCTCTGACCTCTGTCTCAAGTAGATCTTGACTTTTGGGCTTCCGTGTTTGTTTCTGCATGTCCAGTTTTAGTGAGAAATCCTGCTCGGTTGGTTTACACAGAATCCCCCACTCTCGATGTCTGATCGCCCTCGATACCTGGTCAGATCACCTGCAGGTGCCAGCTGGTCAACCTGGCCTGTCTGTCTTCAGCAAGACTCTCGTCAGGTCGGTTTTGCCAGTATCCTTCATGACCCCTCTTAGGGAGGTTTTTTTCTTAATAATTTTTTTTTTTTTTTCTTTTAAAGTAGGCTCTCTGCCCAGGGTAGAGCTCAACATAGGACTTGAACTCAACGGCCCTGAGGTCAAGACCTAAGTTGAGATCAGGAGTTGGACACTTGAACGACTGACCCACGCAGGTGCCCACTTTCTTAGTAATTTTCTACCCACTGACCCCTTCCCTGGTTTTTTGGCTTTAAATTCCCACTTCTTGCTTTTTGAGTTGAGTACATTGTGCTGGTCCTTACACTTAAGATGGTTCTGAATAAACTCTGCTCTTCCATTCTTGAACAGGGGTTGCAAATACTTTCTTCCTTAATAGTGGTCTGGGAGGGCACTTATGTTCTAATCATAAAGGGGGACAAAATAAGGGTCCTCCACTCTTTGTTCGGATTATTATAAGCAGGGGGGAAAGAGGACTGAAATCCTCAACTAAAATGAAGTGACATTTTTAGATTCCTGAAAAAAAAAATCTTGATTACTGACTGAAAGGTTTCCTTCTTCTTCTTTTTTTTTTTTTTAAGATTTTATTTATTTATTTGACAGAGAGAGATCACAAGTAGGCAGAGAGGCAGGTAGAGAGAGAGGAGGAAGGGAAGCAGGCTCCCTGCTGAGCAGAGAGCCCGATGCGGGACTCGATCCCAGGACCCCGACATCATGACCTGAGCCGAAGGCAGTGGCCCAACCCACTGAGCCACCCAGGTTCCTTCTTTTTAAGAAAATCCTCTTATTTCTAGAAGATGGACCAACATGGTACCTAAACCTTTAGATGCTGCCCCCACTCCCGTGATCCGCCCCCAGTTACCATTGAAATTTCCCAATTATGGTAATATTATTTTTCAGTGCCATGGACGTGCACATTAATTTTTAAAAATTTACACATTTAGTGAAATATTATTAAAGCCCAGATTATTAAAACCTCATCAATTTGTTTAAATAGGAAAAAAGGCCAATCTAAGTTAGGAATATTTGGAAAGAAATTGACTTAATAGCAGTTTACTAAGTAAAAAAGAATACTCAATTTAGTAAGATTAAAAAAAATAAGATGTTGGGGAGCTGGGTAAGAATGAGCTATAATCTGTTAGTGAGAATGCAAACTTATGCAGTTACTCTGGAAAAGTGTGGAAGTTCCTCAGAAAGCTAAAAATAGAGCTATCCTATGACCCAGCAACTGCACTGCCAGGTATTTATCCAGAGGATATAAACATAGTGATTCAGAGGGACACCTGCACCCCAATGTTTATAGCAGTTTATAGCACCCCAATGTTTATATGTCCTCAATAGCCAAACTATGGAAAGAGCCCAGATGTCCACTGAATGGCTAGGTGAATGGATAAAGAAGATGTGATATATATACAATGAACTATTACTCAGCCATCAAAAAGAATGAAATCTTACCATTTGCAATGATGTGGCTGGAACTAGAGGGTATTATGCTAAGTGAAGTAAGTCAGGCAGAGTAAGACAAATACCATATGACTTCACTCATATGTGGAATTTAAGAAACAAAATAGATGAACATAGGGGAAGGGAAGGAACAATAAAGTAAGGGGAAAACAGAGGGGGAGGCAAACCATAAAAGACTCTTAACTAAAGGGAACAAACTGGGTGGGGGGATGGGGTAACTGGGGGATGGACGTTAAGGAGGACACGTGATGTGATGAGCACTGGGTGTTGTATGCAACTGATGAATCACTGATTCTACCTCTGAAACTAACAATTAACACTTTATATTAATTGCATTGAAATAAAATGTTTTTTAAAAAATGCGCCATAATCAGCATAGAAGTTCTTTTGTATATTTCCAGAGGAATTTGCAGAATTTGTTTGCAGAAGGGAGCAGTCTCTAAAACCTTTGCCACACACACTTAGCAAACAAACCATTCTCACCTCTACTCACTCTGGACTGACCCTTGGGGGGGATTTACCAAACTCTAAGCATCTTCACTTTAAGAATATGAACATGAAGTTTTATTTTTATCCTCAATTTATTGAAGCGTTTGAAAGGTAAAACGTACATAAAACAATAATTTGCTAAATGCGTCAACCCCTCGGGGCCCCATCAACAGTTGTGTTGATCTGGATGCCAAAAGCTTTCCTTTCATTGTCACTTCCAGAATTCTTGCCGAAGTTGTCATCAGACTGCAGGTCTGACTCATTTTTTAGCTTATCAGCGCAGGCTGTTCAGATCTGTCTGTTGTAATTGTTCTTCCTACTTTTTTAGTCATTTTGGTTAAAATTCCTCGCTCTCCACAGCCCACCAAACCTCCTCCCCCAGTTTTCCCGACTGTCACAACTGGATTCGGTATTTGTGAAGATGTCGGATTGTAAATTCTCCTGCTTCATTCTGGGTCTGGCTGGTCCTGGAACAGCCGCTGCTCTCTGGTGGGGGTAGGGCAACTGAAGCCCTTCCCTTTTAAGAATATTTTATGATTTGCTGAGGTTTCGTAGGTGACTTTTTCTATATGTTCATAAACTTTTTATGAATAAGTAACCGATTGGTAGATTTCGCAGGATGGTTTGATATCTTTGTTGGCTATTTCCCCAAATCTGGAGGGTATGATCATTCTCTTTTCCTCTGAAGCCAGTACTTTCTACCTGCTTAACAGCAGAGAGCTTGACATATGGGAGACTCTCACTGTTTTTACTGTTGCTTATCTTTCTCTTTTATTTAGTTAAAAAATAAGAGGCAAAATAGTGAGTTTTCATTATGAGTAGTATGACGGCTGAAAAAAAATGTGGATACTGATTTTAGAAGGATCTCAGTTCCTGATGTAAAGAAAAACATCACGAGGAACCAGACACTGGGAATCAGGGTTCAGGGGCAAAGATGACTATATCACAGCCAGTCTTTGTATTCTGGGGACTTTAAATACACATAACCCTTTTTCCTTCTAGTTGGGTGATGTTAAAACTTGCACGCTGCAGAGCTTGTGTGAGTACGCTGGGCTGCTCAGTAACACAGAGCACCTCCATTCCTCCCTCAGGTCACCTTGCAGGATGGCCAGGTAGGCCTTCTCCATTTGGTAGTTATGCCACCGGAAAACGTGGTCCTAGAGTCACACTAGCTGGGAAGCGGGTAGAAGAGACGTAAACAGAATGTTTCCAAGGGTCAAACTTAGACGTGGTTTACATCAGTTCTGCCCACAGTTCATTGTTCAGAGTCTGGCACCAGGCTGAGCACAAGGAACCCTGGGAATATTTGTCCTCCTGGGCGGGTGTGTGGGGGTGGGCAGGAGGATCTGGGCGGGGCGGTGGGTGAGTCCTCAGCGTTGTTTCCGCCACATAGCCAGAGATCACTTTCCTCTGAGTTTTTTCAAAACACACAACAATATGAAAATAAATGCCCACATTTCTTAGAGTCATAAGAAAATAAATGTTTTTACAATCATCATGGTACTTCTCAGAGAGCGCTCTTTGTTTCTTTACTGAATCTGTTTTGTCAAGGAAATAGCACGCATCGACATAACTTTTATCTGTGGAAAGACTGCTAATAAAGTCTTGGTAACTGTTCATGTAAAAACATATCTGGATTGTAATCAACATAACTGGTTTTACTACATCATACTATAAAAGTTAAAGCAAGACTCCTTGGGCACATGATCCAGTCTTCATTATATCCTTTATGTAGTGAGTTGAATTATGTCTTCCAAAAAGATACATTCAAGTCCTAATCCCTTGTGCCTGTGAATGTGACCTTATTTAGAAACAGGGCCTTTGCAGATGTAATCAATTAAGATGAGGTCCTACTGGATTAGGATGGGCTCTAAATTCAATGCCTGTCATCTTAAGAGAAAGGAGAGGGCAGCGTGGGTATAGAGACACATAGACGCTAAGAAGGGAAAAAGCCATGTGAAGTCCGAGGCAGAGACTGGAGCAATGCAGCTACAAACCAAGGAGTATCAAGGATTTTTGGCAACTATCAGAAGCTAGAAGAGAAGCATGGAATGGATTTTCCTTCAGAGCCTCCAAAAGGAGTCAATCCTGCTGATACCTTGGTCTCAGATTCCTCAAGAACAATGGGAGAATACAATTCTGTTGTTTTAAGGCAGTGAGTTTGTGGTGATTTGTTACAGTAGCCCTAGGAAACTGGTACGCTTGACTTACAGAGAACCCGGACTTTAAGAGACGATACCATCTTTAGGCTTCTACTGTGTGCAAGGCACCACTAGACATGAGTGATACAAAGGAGGGCACTAGAGGCTTGCAAATGAATGGAGGTCAAAGACATGTAAATAGATATATTTGTATTCAACTGAGGGGGCATTCTGTCCTTTGACTCCCCAACTCAAAAACAAAACAAATATTACATCAAAAATTATGTTTTATACTATCACTTCTTATTCTTCCTCTAATAATCAGTTCATTTCAACAAATAGGCTCAACAATGATCTTTCAAGACATTAAGATATCATTGACATTATATAACATTATGGTGCAGGAGATAGCCCATTTGTTTTCCCCAAAGTTTTAAGGAAAAGATCATTGATGTATTCGTATTTGTTAAGATCTAATTGTATATGTGCTGCTGAAGTGAGCACTAATATCTAATTGTTTAGAATGTTGCTACAGGCTCAAAAGCATACAACAGCCCCCAATTCTTGGAAATCACTACATACCAGGGAAACATGGGCAAGTCAAAACCAGTTCTTCATGATGCAAATTGGATTTTGAAATAAAAAGGTTATTTTGTATGGAGCTGGGATGTCCAACTTGGAATGCCACTAACTAGAAGCCATTTCATGAGGACCAACAACTGTCAGCAGCTAGGTAGATGCAGGAAAATATATCAGATCAAGAATACTGATAATTGCCTGACTGTTTCTGGAATTGTCCTTCTGGTTACATCTGCTAAGTAGGAGACCAGATCACTGTCAGCTCATTCCAGAAGAACCATGGTGATACTCCATGACTATGTAACTCATGGCTTTTTAAGGTTTCATTATTGACCCAACTTTGTTAAGCAAATGACTAACTGCTGATTTCCAAACATAGGATTCTCATAATGGACAAATTCAGTGAAGCTTATTCACTCAATTTTTGCAGTACTGGTGGAAAATGCCACATTAAATTTGTCATGTTCAAATATTTATGCACTGTGATACATTTGCCTAAGAGAGAAAAGAAGAAGAGGAATTTTTTTTTTTTTAACAAATTGGTTCTGGTTTGGCACATAAAGTCAAATCTAGTTCAGTCCCATTCACGGGAGTGTGGGAGTCATCTACAGGTAATTTACAACAACAGGTTACTCTGAAGTTGAATCACTGGTCACTATGGAGGGGCTGTGGCCAAATTACAAGATGGCCCAGCACCTAGCAAATACTCAGGTCAAAAGGCACCAAGAAGAGAAAACTGTAACTCAGATAATGGGCTACGATCTAAAGGCGCCCATGGCAGCTGTACATAGCTCATTCCCACCTCACTAAGAAGTTCCCCCAAATCATTACATTTCCCATTTCAAGGAGAACTCTATTGCCTTGCGTGTAGTCATTCAGCCTACTCTGCATTTGCCACTATGTGCACCACTTCCCAAAGTCTGCTGCTCTCCATAGCAGGGACTTCATGGATCCTTCTAAACACCTACCAGAGGTCTGCATCTCCCCTGGACCCCCATCTCCACCCATCTGGAGCTATAGCTGATGACCTTCTTGCAACCAGGTAACCTGGCTTAGATAAATATTAATCTGAGGGTCTTCACTGCTAGAGTTTGTGATTCATAGCCCTTTCCCTTCCACAGGAGGGAGATGAACCATCCTATTTATTCAATAATTACTGAGAGTTCAATATCGATGTCTCCTCTACTTCCATCCAGCTCAGATCTTCCTTAACTTGGCCGATGTGTGTGTTTGTGTGTGTGTGTGTGTATGTGTGGAGGCAGGTGGGAGAGGTGAGGTGAGATGGCAGAGTGTGGGCAAGTATTTTTAAACATCAGCACCAACTCTGTGTTAAATGCTGTAATCAGTTCTTTGGATGTTGTTTCATTTAATTGGGACAGGAATCCTGTCAAGTCATCTTGTTAGATCCCCTTGAGAAAACAGAGGGATTAAATAACTCGCCTCAAACCACATGGCTAGGAAGAACTGAAGCAAAGACTTGAGCCCACATCTATCCATTCTCAAGGTCCTCCATTTTTTCTACTATATTCCTTTTTGAGACACAGTTACTTAAGGATGCCAAGCTTTTCATTTAAGGTCACCTCTATCTCCCTTGGGCCATGGTTCCCTTCCTCTGTTCCTGGGAGGATGTTGAGGTCCACTTCTGTGAATGACTCCGTCCCATCTGGGGATCAAAAAGCTGTTCCAATAATTCTTCCACATTCCACAGCATAGTTCATGCAGCCCTGGGTCGCATTGGCAGAGATGAAATTGAGACTCGGTGACAACTGCATATTCACATCTATCTTTTCGTTATATACTTACTTTTAAATAAATGGGCGTCTACTGTTCTGAAAATGCTTTTGAAGGAGATTCTGACTTTGTGCCAGAAAACTGACAGTGGGTATGCTGTTAGCTGTCTGATTTCCTAGTCCTGGATTCTTGCTCACCTTTTCTAGATAATGAAGAGGAAAAAGATCCTTTATAGCCACCACCTTTCCTTAACCCTCCTCCAGAGCTGGGGAAGTGTGACTACAGATTTAAATAGCTTCTTTTCAAGGCTGGTAAATATAAAGGTATCAGCGCGTAAGTAAGTAAAATGGGTAGAGCACCCAGGCAGAGAGAAGCTGCAGAAAAGTGAGGAGGTGCCATGAATGAATTTGAAAGCGAGGTTGGAATAAGCTCTGAAGCTTAAAGGAACAGTTTTTACTGTTTGAGTCTCATTGTCGAGTTCCACTAAATTCCAAAGAACAATGTAAGTGGTTACTTTTTGGAAGGATTTTCCAGGTGAAATGTCTGAGCTATATATTGAGATACCATTAGATTACAACCAAAATGGCATTGCTCTTATGTTAGCATTCTGCAAATACTCTTGCATGGTATTAGAAGACATGGATACAAAACAATACATTAAAGAGTTCTAACAAGAGACCAAGTATACCGGCACTTTAAAATGGGGATAATGCATAGATGTAGAAAGCTACATTTACAGTAATTCAAACAAGTGAGGCCCTGGATTGCCCAAGTTCACCCATATACTGAATGGGGCTAGTTTGCAGGAGAGGAGATGTATATTCGGAACAGTGTTTTCCATCTGGTTGATAAAATCTGTCAAAAAATACAGATTCTCTCAGATAGTCTCAGTGGAAATGAAATGAGACTCAAGAATGTGTAAATATATATATTTTTAACTTTCCAGTTGATTTTGGTGGTCCACAGGTTTGGGAATGATTCTGCTAAAAGATTTAGGCCATGTTGCCACTCTTAGGCATGAATTAGGCAAATCTCATCCATTTTCCATGTCAGGATCAATGCACTGGTAGGGACTGTAAGCTTTGGAAGAGATTCAAAATGGATTCCAAGATATCCCTCCAGGAATAGCATACTGGACTACAAATTCAGGGAGAAAGTTTGCATCATAATAAAGTGATGTGCTGAACTGACTTAGAGTAAAATTTTAAGCTCTGTACTATTTTAGCCTTGGAAATAACACCATAGACATGGTTGTGTTTCTCTTCACCACACAGAACAGTACCCTGACAATTCAGGCAGTGCTGTGAGAGGATATTTGGACTTAGGGGATTAAGACAATCATTATGTAAGACAACACACTTGAAACTCACATTTCTTGGCTTGCAAGCATGTTTAGCATGCAAAGCATGATGTCTTAAGACCCTGGTCTCACTTTGACAGGGATATCAGAGAAAAGCAAACTAAAATGGCAAGGCAAGGTTATTTTTACAAGGACCAGAGGACTGTATTTGTGACTCACCAATTCATTTCCTCTCTCAGTCGATGGAAACATTGTTGATGCTTCTAACAGTAGGAGAAAAGGTACTACTTTTCCTTGAAATATTGTCTGAGAGAGGCAGCAGGTGAACCAGGCAGATTTAGTATCCCTGGCTTGTAAACAGCCCGGTCCCTCTTAAAATACTCAAGGATCTTCCCAGAAAGGCCATTTAGATCCACAATCTTGAGTCATGGATCTGTTTGAAAATTCTACCAAGAAACACAGACACCAAGTTTTGCATGCAATTTCAGGAACTTATGGGTCCTGGCTTAAGCGTTGTTGGCTTTGCAGAGGGGAACCAGCAGTGGGATTTCGTTTGCACTCCACCAAATTAATTTTAATTGATTGCAAAATGACCAATGGTTATACTGCACAGATCAGAATCTGGCTGCTCAAACATCTGTGAGCACCGTCTCTGGCAGGGGTTGTTAGCTGCATTGGGAATATTGTAATAGTTCCTCCATGCTTTCCCACCTTGAAATGAACAATTTGCTCTCCTCCTGCAATGGTGGCAAATTTTGTAAGGTGTATTATTCTTCGGAGAAGAGGCTTCAAGTAACTATATCTGGTGATGTCCAACACTAATTCTGACCACACATCCTCCCCAAAATCAAATAAATGGAATTTACTTTCTCAATTCTAGAATCCACATGGCCACTTAGGTAATTCAGAAGATCATTGCACTAGCTCATGATCTCCTTGAAAACCAGAACCATGTCTGCCTCACTTTTTGGGCTTACACTCAGCATGCCCAGGCCATGGGGGAAGCTCAGGGTCAAATAGACAAATCTGTTCACTCCTCTCAGTTCTCAATGGAGGATAACATAACCTCATAGATGCAAACCATGAGAAGCCTCTTGTATCAACTTTAATAGATCTGTTTAATCTGGTTTCTCTTACATGTTATCCATCTAGCTCATTTTTTTTTTTTTTTTAAGATTTTATTTATTTGACAGACAGAAATCACAATCTGCCTCGGAGAGGCAGACAGAGAGAGAGGAGGAAGTAGGCTCCCTGCTGAGCAGAGCCCAATGCAGGGCTCGATCCTAGGACCCTGGGATCATGACCTGAGACGAAGGCAGAGGCTTAACCCACTGAGCCACCCAGGCACTCCCACCTAGCTCATTTTAAAAAGCCATTGATCCTTAGCTCTACAAATGCATGCCACTGAACCAGTAACTTCAGTATGAAGTCTGAAATGCTGTAATTCAGAGCTACATTAAATCCAGTTTGGCTTTCTGCAAGAGGGCTGTACATCACCGGAAGATTTGATCACTGGTTAGCTAGGACAACTGACTAGGGTCCTCAAAGATGCCTCTTTTAGTTCAAAAATTCTTGGTCCCAATTAACCAAGTGAAAAACTGTTACCTTTTTTAAAAGCCTCAATTTCTTTTTATCAAAGACCCAAATAAATATGCCTAGCACTTGAATACTAAAGGGCAATGCCTGAATATAAACACATATTTTGATATTTATCGATTGCACTTTTTCTTTTTAAGATTTGATTTGATTTTATTTGACAGAGAGAGGTCACAAGTAGGCAGAGAGGCAAGAAGAGAGGGAGAAAAACAGGCTCCCCACCAAGCAGAGAGACTGATTAGGGGCTCAATCCCAGGGCCCTGAGATCATGACCTGAGCCAAAGGCAGAGGCTTAACCCACTGAGCCACTCACGTACCCCAATATTGCACTTTTTCTAACAAGAGTCATTACTTATGAAATCGCTGAAGTCTCATATTATTTTTGTCACCTGCTATAATCTAGCCCCTGAAAAAACTGGGTTATGCTGGTCCAGATATTCAAACCAATCTAATTTTCATGCCGACCAAATAAATAAACTGCAGAATAGCTGAAAATGAAACTTGTTTAAGCGTGTGTAATTTTAGCAGACATTTAAATATAACACAGATGGTAAAGGCTAATGGGTGGGGTGGCAGATTAACTATTTGTATTTAAATATTATAATATTTATAGCAGAATCACTTTTACAATGGCAATTATTAGTGCAAGACAACATTAGAGACCACATATTTTAATATGTGGGTGATATTGCTAAGCACATGGGGTATGTCTAGAGGAGGGGTACCTTAAGAAACAGCACCCAAGTAAGGAAATACTTTTCTCCTAATAGTGGATGTAGAACCGTAACACTAGGGCTAGTCTTCTGCAAAGAAATGCTTTTTTCTTTTTCTTTAAGTATTATCATTAGTCCTTGCATTTCTATAAAAGAGCAGATGTAGTGCCACACAACAGAAAAATCTAAATCATATTTATTTGCATGGTATTCTAATTTGCATGCTTGAACACATTTTTAGTGACAGGGAGGAGAAAGGGCATAAACATATTACGTAGCAAGGATCAACTACCATTTTTTAATTTTCCATGGATTGTACAAAGGGTCAATCTGAGAAATTTACAAAACACTAGTGTTTGAATTGAGCTCATCTGGGTTAGTTTGTATTTTTTCTAGCTGACTCTTGAGCTCTAACGCTATTTAGTGAACAGATCTACTAAACTAAAGTTCAAGAATGTGTTAGGTTTCCTGTTAACTTTTGCCAAGGTTACATTACCAATCATTTCAGATATATGCAACCTGAGGTTCTGTGATCATTTAAGTCAAAACCATCAGGAAAAAAATTTATTCACGATAGATTAACCAACTGGAAAGCAACCTCTAAGTTCTATCATCTTGCTGTTAATTTAAATATAACATGAGGTCTGACTTTATAACGTATCTAAGCTAATAAAGTAGCACCTTGTTGCAGACAAAATGGAGTCCTGCATTTATGTCATAAAATGGTCTAACTTTCACTTCTAGGGTAAGAACAGAAATGTGCTCTGCGGGGAAACACACTAACCGTGCTCTTTGGTTTTGTATGAATTTAAAAAGTTTGTATATGGAAATAGCTATGGGTATCAAGTGGCAATTTTGTAATGTTGTTCACATATGCTTGTTTTAAAAGACAAGAAAACACAAGAAACTGTCTTGTCAAATTTCAAGTTACTTTCCATACCAACTTCTATGCAGTTTAAGACTACACAATCTTAACAACCAACAACCACAACCATCAGTATCTCCAAAATTATAAGCTAATATTAATGGACAAAAATCACTGTAAGAACTTCGCAAACAATTAAGCAAACAGGAATTAAATTAAGTCTCTGTGCACAATGTTTACATGATGTGGAAGAGATAAAACAGCCTTTCCAAGTTTTGACAGTTACCTAAAATGTACATGTCTTTGAAGTGGCCAGTATGGGACAAGATGTGCAAGGCTTTGCAGTATTGATAAATCAGGTTCTGAACTATGTTACTAACTCCAAAAATACAATTTTAACACTGTATTTTCACAATGCTTAACATGTTGCCATTACATTACTTAGTAGACCTCTACCCATTTTTAGTTACTTGCCAAGAATTTCAATTCAATTGACTTTCCAAGTTTCGGAAGTCCTTACTCTAGGGCATTAAAACTAATAATAGTTCAAGAAAAATGAGAAGACAAGTTACAGACTGGGAGAAAATATTTGCAAAAGACATGTCTGATAAAGGACTGTTGTTCAAAACAGATAAAGAACTCTTAAAACAGTAAAACTGATTAAAAATTGGCCAAAGACCTCAAAGAAGATATACACATGTCAGAAAGCATACAGAAAGATGATCCACATCATACGTCATCAGAGAAATACAATTAAAATGAGATACTACTGCACTCATTAGAACACAGACCAACACCAAGTATCGGTGAAGATATGGTTCATTCACACTGCTGGTAGGAATGCAAAATGGTGCACCGCTTTGGAATTACAGAACTAAATATTCTTACCACACAACCTAGCAATCACACTTAGTGTTTACCGGAAGAGTTGAAAATTTGTTCACACAAAACTTGCACATTGTAAAGCAGATTTATTCATAATTGCCAAAACTTAGAAGCAACCAAGATATCCTGTTCAGTAAGTGAATGGATAAACTGTGGTACTTCCAGGTAACATGTTATTACTCAGTCCTAAAAAGAAATGAGCTACCAAACCATGAAAGGCATGGAGGGGACTTACGCATGTATTCCTAAGGAGTGAAAGAAGCCAATCTGAAAGGTTACATACTGCATGATTCCAACCATAGGACATTCTGGAAAAGGCAAAATTAAGAGTAAAGATCAGTAGTTGCCAGGACTTAGGGTGAGGTTGAGGAATAGGCAGATTTTTAGGGCAGTGAAAATACTATGTATACTGTAACGATGGATACAGTTGACCATACATTTGTCCAGGCTCATAAAGTGTGCAATGCCCAGGGTGAACTGTAACTACTAATCATGTGTTAACATAGGTTCAACCATTTTAACAAATATACCACGTTGGTGACGGATGCCAGCAGAGGCGGCTACGCACAGGTTGGGGCAGGGGAGACGGTATGTGGGGTATCTCTGTACTTTCCATTTTTCTGTCCATCTGAAAGCCACTATAAAAAGATAGCCTTTAAAGTTTAATAGGGCATACTTACCATGTGCCAGCCACTGTTACCATCCTTATTCCAGGGTCCATTATCTTAACCATTATGACGTACTACTCAAACAAGTTCTTTCCTTCACAAATTATGCAAATTTTGCAGAAGTCCACTTTAGTTCAAATTGGAAGCTCTCGTTTTACAGAAAAGGAAGGCCCACTGAATAGACTGGAGGAAAGGACGAGCCTAAGATCATACTTAATTCTTACCATGATCAGTCCCAGCAAAACATTTTCGGAGTAGGAGTGTGTAGACATGAGTCTATATAAAGAGAAACATGTGTATTCTTCAAATGTTTAATATCTCAATGTACATTCCAGTTAAAGTCCAGTCCATCTTGCCCAAAGAACACTCAAGTCTAGTTAGCATGGAATCTTACTAGCTGCCTTGCACTTTCTCCGCAATCAGTTGATGCTCCTGACAAGTTAAATCCTCAAGTCCCAATCTGTTCTAAATATTGCTTAAAAAAGTATGGAAACATTACCACCACCTCATGCTGCACAAAGTTACAGTTCAATGAAGGACCCATCATCTTACTAAGTCTTCTTTATCCCCCAGATCCCACCTTGATTCAGATTTTAAAAATATATCAAGCAAATGTTGACAGAGTGAAGCACTGAGGGGAAATAAATGTTAAACTTAGAAAAAAAAAATATTGGCCTTCTTAATACTGTAATTTTCACCTCAATTGTGGTTCTTCAGTATCTTCTTATTTCTGGATATTATCTCATGGATTTCCCCCACTTGAAGCAAAAGTACCAGCACCTAATGGACTAGTGCAGATGATCACAAACCAGGGTATTTCCAATTCAAAATCCATCACTTGAAAGTCATGGTTCTGCTTTTGGCTTCAGCTACCCCATGGGCCCATCTCTACATTGAAACCAAACCCAAAACAGAAATAAAACTATGCCTGTTTTTGTACACAATTGTCATGTCTAAAGTGTCACCTATAAAGCAAAAGAATGGAAAAGGGAGACAAGCAATGGTAACTAAAATACCATTCCTTTCTCTTAAGTTCTAAGATGGTTGTGGTCTTAGAAAGCGCCTATTCACTTCTTCAAAAATAAACTGCCCACCGTGTACCATACTTGATGTTTCACAAAAGTCAATGTATGGTTCTCACTTGAACATATCCTATTCAGGGACAGCAATTCAAAAAATTCACAATATAGCCATGCAAAGTCTACATATGCAACTACAAAGGCTGAAACAATTTCTAACTATTCCCTTTTATGACTTCTAACTATGGCTTAAAAACCCAATGGACAAGTGGAAGCTTCCCTCTGTACATGGCTTTTATTATTTACATAATACAATATAGCATCAATGCTGAATAGCATGATTATGTGCAATACATAAATATGAACTATCTGTACACATCTGCAGATCTAACTCAGAACTAAGGTACATAAAATTGAAAGCAAAATCGAATGCTTTAATTAAAGTAAAAACTAGGACCGAACACTGCAATAAATCAGAAGTAGTGCCTCGTGTACATACTTAACTATTTACAGATGAAAACAGGCATTACCACAATACTAATCTAACTATACTCATTTATATATAAAAAACACAAGTTTCATACATCACAAAAACCTTCCATTATAACACAGAAGTGATATTACCAGACAAGCATCAGTGAAGTATACTGCCTCTTCTAGTTGTTATTGTACAATGCTGTAGATAATGCAGCCCATGCAATACACCCAAGAACACTAGAGTCCTACACCCAAGTACAATTAATATGATAAAGCGGCCCTCTGCACGTGGTGCTGGATACCACTAAGAAGTCTACTGCAGCCGTGTTGGTTAGGGTTCTCCATGCAGAAGGGTACAGTTACATTTAAGAACTGAAGTCTTTAAAAAAGCTTTAAACATTCTTTCTTGAACCAAAACATTCAACAAAAGATGCACATGAAAAATTAACTTTTCAGATACCTTTGCAACTTAAAATTCAGATGCATGTTATTCAATAGAGCTGCTGTATGTAAAAACCAAATGTAGTTTTAATTTCTTCTTGTAAACAAATTAATCCCAGTGCAGTTCTGTGCTACACAACATTTTTAGCAATGAGAGTAATGCAGACATCTTCTGGTGCAGGCTAGCACAATAAGCTTCAAAGATCGCTCAAGACCCTGTGGGCCTGATGGCTTTACTCATGATAACCAGTTGCGATGTTTACCTTTCACAGAATGTCTTATTTGACAGCTTTTAGAAGACAAATTAACCAGGTCTACATATGGCACCAAATACTGGTTTCATGGAAAGGTCTGATCCTCTTTATGGTTTTCCTCCTGCTTCCAAAGAACATGTTGTGGAAATTAACAGGGTGAAGTTTAACTATGGTAGAAGTAGACTGCCAGTCCTTTTCTGGTGTACCATTTTTTAAAAAAATACAGGCACATAACACTAGCCGAAGATTATACCTTGATTACATTCCCAAAAGGCAGATATGCTGCAAACATGCAGAGATTTCATGTATTCTGTTTGGCACATGGGAACTAAATTTTGTCCCTATCTGTGTATTTTCAATTTGCTGTGCAGATTTCCATCCAATTTTATTCAGGGGAGGGCATATACATTTTGTAGGGCTGTATCTATCCATTTCTGCCTGTAACAAACACCCAAACATCCTAAAATTTCAATTATAAGACAGACAAGTGTAAAGTAAAACTCTGGAGAACATCAAAGGAAAATGGCCATGCATCTGCTCTTTAATGTTTTCCTACGATATATTAAAATAAAAACAAAGTTTCAGTCTCTTCACAAGTAGTCATTTATATTCTCTGGATTTTTTCAGCCACAACAACTGGATTCTCTTTTCTGATTTTTGCTGCAGCTTCTGCTTTGTAATCATAAGGACAGTTGTGCTTGTCAGAATAACGGTGAAGTCCACAAAACAAATTTCCACATCGGCAGTCAAACCCTGTACACACAAGAGGAAGTAGAGTCACTTGGGAATTTGCAGTAATTAAAAGGAAAGGGGAAAAAAAGCCTCAGTCACTACAGAAAAGGAACCAGATTTTCATGGCTCTCTGCAATATTAAAGAGTCTGCCACTTTAAATTGTGAAAGAGCTTTCAGCCTCTTTTGACATAGTGAGAAATTTAACTAACTACCCTTCCATAAACTCCCGCAGATACCAGAGTAGAAATCACACAGGCTCTGGAGCCAGACTGACCTGGATGCCAATCCTCCTCCTACCACATATAAACTGGGTAAAGCATCCTCAAGAGAAAAATAGGGAAAGAGAACCATGGGGTTCTGAGATTTAAAGGAACAGTTAAGAATTTTAACTTTTTTCTGGCTGGCTCAAAGATGATGGTTATTGTTTCGTTCAGCTACCTTCCCCCCTGAAGAACAAAGGAAGAATCAAAAAGGATGAATTTTTATCAGTCCAATAAAGCAAATTCAGAAGGCCTCAAGCTAGTAATAGGTTTTAGAGAATTAAGAGACACAAAATGGGACTCAAACACAACTTTTCCCCACTATCCTGCCCCCTTTCTAGTCCACTCTGTAAATTTTCAGTTCCTGAAAGTCAGGCATTTTGTTATAGGTGTATAAGACCAACCAGTCTCTTAGGAAGCTCCCAGTTAAATCCTAGCAATAAAATACACATTGTCTTCTATGTTCTGTAGTACCTGTAAGGCCAACTTTCTTTCTGCACATAAAACATCTGTTCTTCTTTGGTTTGGGCAACTCAGGAGCTTTTTCTTCACCTTGAGAAGTACTGGGCTGAGAAACTGATGGACTGGGCTGAGTGACAACTGAAAAACAAGGGTGAAAAATGAGGTATCTGTCAAAAGTTCACAATGACAATTAAGTAAAAAAAAAAATATTTAAGAGAGACAGCAATATTTTTAGTGAAAACATTTATGAAGCCTTTCTTTAAAAAATGTGCTCTATACAGAATCTTCTACTTTAATATCAAAACTTTCCAATCTGAGAATTTCTTGCAAATCAACACATACTCACTCCTCTAAATGTTGTAAAATGATTATTACACTCAAATTCCTTTTAAGTCACTCTTAACAGCTAGTACTAGGGAACAATCCTAAGTTCTAAAGACCTGGGAGATGTTGGTCACATGCCCAGTTTTTCCACACTGCACTTGCCTAAGGGCAAATTTCCTAATTAGGGCAGTTCACATTCATTATTACTGAGTAAATAAAGTTGCCAACTCCTAAGGTACTTGACTATAATAAAGTCAGTTTTATACTGATACAAAAGACAGACTATATAGATAAATCCAGCAAATTGCAACAAGTAAAACCTAAATCATTAAACCTTAATTAACTTCAGATCCCAACGTTTTACAATAATCATTTTGCCATTTTAATAAATGCTTTATATGGTAGAAGATCTGAACAGTTCTTAAAAAACTTTTCGAAAAGATCAGCAAACAAAGTCTTTAAGACTGTTAATAAGTACTTGTGAAATTTTGACCATTAAGGAGTCCACAGGCAAAACAAGAATTTTTAAAGCACAGCTTTTTTTTTTTTTTTTTAAAGATGTTATTTATTTATTTGAGAGAAAGACTGAGATAGAACATGAGCGAGGAGAAGGTCAGAGAGAGAAGCAGACTCCCCATGGAGCTGGGACCCTGAAGCAGGACTCGATCCCGGGACTCCGGGATCATGACCTGAGCCAAAGGCAGTTGTCCAACCAACTGAGCCACCCTTTGTAAAACTTATCTAAACCTGGTGTGGAATTTAGACAATGAGAAATAGAATCTACTTTTAAAAAATCTGTTTCTCCACCTAAAAGGGCTTTAAATTTTAATTCATACAGGACATAAATAAAACTTGTCAATATGAAGCTAAAATTGAGTTCACCACATTACCACTAGGTATTTAAAACAAAATACCAAATTTAATTCTACTTTTATAAAATTCAACTATACCAGAAGCACTGAATTTTAGTATTAATCCAAACCCAAAGAATAGCGAAGTAATGTATGCAAAGCTAAAATCAGTGCTTAAACAAAAGGCCAGCACTAATGTATAAGCATAAATCCAAACTCTAGAGCAAGCGGAGAGGTTTCAGGGCAGCTCACTCTAAAATTCTCCCCAAATGTATAACTCTTTTACATTAGTAACATACTCAGACTAATAGCTTAATATTAGACTAAAAGATGGGCTCCTGGGTGGCTCAGTGGGTTTACCGCTGCCTTCGGCTCAGGTCATGATCTCAGGGTGCTGGGATCAAGTCCCGCATCCGGGCTCTCTGCTCAGCAGGGAGCCTACTTCCCTTCCTCTCTCTCTGCCTGCTTGTGATCTCTCTCTGTCAAATAAATAAATAAAATCTTAAAAAAAAAATATATTAGACTAAAAGAATAATATTCCACCTACTCTTTATCCAAATAATCTTCTAAGACAACCTTAATACAGTGTTCCCTGATGGTATGATGGTAAAGAATCTATGGGACTAGTTGGGGGTGGGTGGGTGGGTGACAGCCATGGCTCCATCAGAAAACTGAAGAGTGATTCCTGGGACATACATGGAAGAAGGGACGTTAACAAGGGGAAAATGATTCAGTAAAGGCAAAGAAGAACTATAGAATGCTTACTATGAAGAGCAGCAGAGACTAGCTACAAATATCAACTGTGAGTACTGTTCCAAGGTCAAAAGTAATTTTGTGTTAAACCCGAACCAAAGCAAAGCCTCACAAACACACTAATATGGTCAGCTTTTTCAGAAGGATTGAACTTCTTTCAAAATATTAAATATGGATTCACCTGAACTTAAGAATTTTTACCTTAACCTTACAGATTTAACACTGCTATAATTCACATAAGCTTTGTGATGTGATGTTAGCAAAAGCCAGCCTCCAAAGCAGATTACAAATCCACAAATACTATTCCCTCACAATAAAGTTTCATAATGTGCTTGCTCAGTCCACGCTGTGTACAAGAAAAAACGAGCCATGTGCCCTGAAGAGCACAGACCTGTTCCAGGGCCCAGTACAGGTAAATCAGAGCGAGCCAATCTCTGGCAGCACCAGTGCACTTCCCACTGTGCCACAGAAGCAGAGATGCGAAGCCACTCAATGAAACAAAATGCCCTTCCATAATGAGTTTTCAACTCATACAAAATCTGACAGGGATCCTACTCTTCAGTTTCAAAGTTTCTTAGTGTTCAACATGTTCTTTGTCCTCAATATTTTCTACAATATTGACAATATCAAGACTGATACTGCTTTTGATATAACATTTTCTTCATGGCTTTGAAATTTAATCTATATAACTACCCGCTTATGAATAATACTTTTTGGTGATTTAAAGATCTTTAAAATATATTGGTAAACTACCTTTTAAGTTCATTACATTCTTAACAGTTCCAGTCCCCAGATTATAAATTTTGCTGATCTGTGGAGTGGGGTTAGGGAAGGGGAATGGGCAAAGAAAAAAGAAGAATAAAGAATGACCTGTTACACTTGAGGAACTTTGAAGATACTGGTTCTTGCTTGGCCTGTATTTTATAGCTTTCTCTCCAATTTAATCCTTCAACGGGAAGGAAATAATCCCCCACCAACTCTTCCTTATACTACTAAATCCAGAATGGAACTAGTATTAAACAAAAAGCATACCTGGCTCTGACACCTCTGTTTTCGGGGTAGTTATTTTGTCCTCTCTCGAAATGCTCATTTCTGTCATTTGCTGAGTTACAGGCAAGGCAGCCACAGGCACATTTCTATTTGAGTTCAAGCAAACATTTTTAAAGATGTTAAGGGTACTTCTTTGCAAGATAAGTTGTCAGTTCAACTTTAAATTATGTATTATTTCCAACATGATCAATGGAGCTAAATACTCTAAAAATTTTAAAGAGTGTTGGATGCCCAGCACACATGGTTGAGAATAAAGGAAACAATTTGATAAATGGCTCTTCGATTCACACTTGGATCGGTTACAATGTTCTACTATAGCCAACTGGGAACTTTTAGCTATGCCTGTAATTTAAGGGCAAAAGGGGCAGCTTTGTCAAAATGTCACATGTAGCATTTGAATGGAGTCTGCAGAGCTGTACTCTCTACAATCTCTAAACCTCAATTACAAGAAAATAAAAGCACAGCATTCTCAACACAGAATCCTGGAAGAGTTATCACAGAGTGTGTCACAATATATATCTTTATTCAATGACCTGTAAGATCGTGTATTAAAAGGATCCTGGAGTCCCAGACTGTGCAACACCAGCAAAGCCAAGGGCATCTGATAAATTAACATCCTTATATAAGAAAACTCATAATTAGCATAGTATGGGTAGCAGAGAGATCTTTAGTTCCTCCTTGCATTATTATAAAAAGCCTGAAATGGTCGATCTTACCTTGATTTTTCAGATGTGCTGCCAGCAGCACCTTCACAGTTGTTTAAACTAGTGTCTGCTCTCTGTACAGATGCAGAATCTGAGGTAGGACTGTTGGAACCACTAGCTGTTCCTATTTTAAAAAAGGATTTGTAAGAAAGAGCAAGACTACAAACACTCAGTATCAAGACTATTAATAAGTAACAAATACTTGCATTTAATTAGATTAGTGATTTAAGCACTTTCACTGCGCTGCAGAGTCCTATAATTAAGTGAGTATCCAAACAAAAGCATATATGAAAAAGTCACATCCAGTGAACCTAAGTATGAAACAAAAAAGCTAGAAGATGCTTGCAGATAGATAGTCATTCATTCCTGATGCAGTCGTGGCAAGTACTTGGGCTGTTGCTTTAATTTCAAGCTTTTCTCAGGTCTTCTCCCCTTGGGCTCTCAGCACTGACTCTCAGTCTTAGGCCCCAATTCTTGGTTCTATATTTTCTGTCCACCAGTTCTTCAAATGGGTTTTTTCCTTGGAAACTTACCCATTGGGCTCATTCTGCCACTATTCTGCTGCCTCTGAAGATGTTCTTTGTAGCAAACGGAACACATTCCATTTGTCCTAGGATTCCCATAAAAGCCACATCCTGTACTACACAGCATGGGCCCTGGAGTCTGGTTAGTCTCCTGAGCCATATTTTTCTGCTATAAACGAAACAAAAACAAAATTTTATTCATTAGCATGTTACCAAAGTAAAATCACTAAATTAGCATGATAGCCACCAGTGCACCTTTGTTACTTCTAAACACCAAGCGTATTTCTAACAAAGGCCCAAATTATGTTAATCATTAAAGAGCAGTCCAAGAAAATTATGACTGTTTTGTTTTTAAAGAACAATGGGCATTAAATAAACTGTCTTTTAACAAGAAGGAACTATAAGGACTTCACATTCTTTAGAACAAAATTTTTTTTTTTTTGCATTAAAACATTAAAATGTATTACTTCACCTATCACCACGATCTTTGTTTCAATTTCTGAAAAGGTCACTCTGCCAGATCTCGGAATTACATTTAAACCAATCTGGGCAATTGGCATTCTTAAAGTCACTTTCTGCTTTCCTATACTATAGACAGACCATATCAAATGGTGATTTTTTGCTAAAAATATATAAAATGGAACTTTCAAATGAAAAAAATCTACAAAGATCACAAGTATCAACTCTTGATAGCTACTGGTGATTCTTTAAACTGGTCACATACTGGATGGAGCTCTAAAGCATTCTTAAAATACCTTATAACATACTTGGGCCTCACCATAATTCAACAATTCTGCTATAGGGCAGAACAACTGTACTTTTAAAAATGTTGCAACACCTTTACAGAACACTGGAAAGAGCTGGTAGGTCACCTAGCCTTTCCTGTTACCTTAGCACCAACAAGCAAAGCTCTTTAAGAATTTAGGGGTCAGCCACTTATGAAATTCCTTTTAAAATTCTGCATTTGAGGTGTGGAATCTGGGTCTGAACACTTTAAAGTCAGTGCCCAGAAACCTGCAAATGCACAAATTATCAGCTACAGATTTCTCCAGCCAAAGGCTCTATTAGAACTTTTCACAAGTGCTTGTCTTCCTCACATCAGGAAATGAAACCTTTGAAAGCTGTTTCAATATGGCAAAATAAAGCAATGTGAACACACAACCCTTGGTAATTAATATTCATTGCTAGGTTACCAAAAAGAACTTTGTACAGCAAGCTACCTTGCCTTTTCAGAAGTTTTAGCACCAATATAGTAATGCCATGCTAAATTTAGTAGATTTTCCCAAGTGAAAACACACAATGAAAAATTTAAACTGTGGAGAAGTTTCCATATCATCTTAAAATATCTATGTACAAAAAGTGTATTTGAGAGCATTTTAACAAAGGAAGATTGTGTAACTTGTGGTCACCGTCATTTAAATATGCCTTAATGCTGAAAATGGAGGTTACTTACGATTTGTTAAGCTAAAAAACATTTCAAATAAGTGCATGAAAGTACTTCAAGCTGGAGCTTGTCATCTCCCAGAATTTCATATGGCTTTGCCCACTATCACACACACTAGAATACATTCTTTAGTAAGTTACTAAAAGTAAGTTTTAACAAGTATTTAACACTTTTTATCAAGACTATAAAAGAGTTGGAGGACTCATAAATATTGACCTGGCCAGAATCCTGCCAGTATTTCCCCAACAGCTAAATGATAATAATCTTCCCTTTTGTTAGCAAAAATTAGTATTTCAAGTCAATTAAGCTTATATGGAGGGTGATGGAGAACCACAACTTACTTCAAACAATGGTACTAATTTAGTAGACATGGTCTCTTTAAATAGTAAGTGGAATTTAGCTGACTCATTTTGGAGAACGGTAGTGTAAACATTTCAACATCACTTATGAAGTTTATTAATAAATATTTTTAGCTTGGTTTAAAAAATTTTAATATGTGCAAAAATGCTTCAAATAATAAATTATGTATTTATTTGCATGTGCCCCCCCCCCCAACAATGTGTGGTTATCTGCCCTATGCAAAGAGCTCCTTTCTGGAAGCCAGTTTAATTATGCTAGCTCAGTTTCTATACTAACTTCCAGGGTCATCTGACGATGGCTTTTTAATAGCAAACTGGTCTAAATTTGAGTCAACCCACGTTGACATTAGCGATTCCAATTCTTAAAATCTTTTCCTTTATATAAAAAAAAGGGGGGAATCTCAATGATTTTACCCATTTCCACTTGCAAAGTATCCCACCTTCTCTTCTACTTTAAATTTACTATAAATAGCCTGCAACTGAAACCCAAGAAACACCAGGACATTAGTCTTCCACACAGCTTCCCATCTTGTATATTTCCCCCCCTAGAAAGCCAGCTTTTAAACGCCATCACATGTGCAAAGCTTGCCTTAATATTTCTCAGAAGCTTAGATCACATGGGCGGGCGCTTCAGCCTGTCACAAGGCTGCAATGTGACAGGCTGAGCTGGATGGAGGCTCTCACATAAAGCCTAGTCAACAGGGGCCTCTGAAATCAGCTTCTATTTATATCTTAGAGCCTGCCAACTCCTACACAACCCCAAGAACTAAGGATGCTGCGTTCATATATCTAATATAATAAGGAAACAAGACAAAAAGATGCCAGTAAGGCCTCTGCAATGTTTTTTCTTGACGTAGTGAGGGCTAGCAAACAATCTCAATTTCAACTAAGATGCATCATTAATCACTCATGAAGCCAAAATGGTCAGGCTTGTTTATAAAAACCAAGCACAGCAGAGAGAGCACCGGGGCAGAAAGAATCCTCATGTTTAAATCCTTCTGCTCAGCAGCAATTTGAGGGAGGGAGTAGTTTGCCATTAGGTGCTGTTTCCCTCCTGCTTGGCACCATTTTAGAAAAATACAGTATCATTACTATTCAGTAACTTTAAAGTTTTGTTGTTAGAAACTTGTGCATTCCTGGGCCAGCTCTATCAGGTACAGAGGAAATGTTTATTTTTTTATTTTGTATAGCTTCTGAAATGTGTATTTTTACAGTTTGTGGCTTCCTCTAACTCTTAGTTTAAAGAAAACTAAATCTGGACATGTAACATAAAAACTCACCAGCCTCAAATATGAATTAAAAAAAAAAAAAGGCTTTTACACCTTCCTATTTAGTTTTCAGGTGCACATGTTAGAAAATGTTAAGAATGCCTACTCACCTGGACTGGAGATCTGAGTTCTAGTCTAATTTACTTCTAACTAAAACCAGTGACCTTGGGCAAGTCCTTACTTTCCAGATCTCCCTTCTCTGTTTGCCAAGAGCAGGAGACTACTCTGATTTTTAAAGTCTCCTTTCTAGGCTTAAACCGGGCCTGAGACCAAAAAATTAGGGGAAAACTACAATAAATTCTTTATTGGGAAACAGTAGAAACAAAACAAACATGTAAGCTAAAAATTGCAATATTTTCACCCATTAAGTTCTGAAATCCTACTTTAAAAAGCTAAGGAATAAGATGAAATTTGTTTTAGTATTTTTTTTTAAGTCTGTAAATTACCTGAATGCCAGGTTTCAAAACCAGGAGTTCTGTGACCTACATACACTACTTTACCCTAACGTCCTTAGACCAGATTCTTAGGAGGCATCAATAAACACGGGCCTTTTCTCAAAACACAGCTCCACGGAGTGCGTGGAAGCGAGCAAGAATTTCGTTCACCAGCCTAAATGCACGAAACAAAGGGGAAGGTGCTCCATTTCCTTCATGAAAGGGATCTTGGGCGAATAACGCGGCGACGCTGGCAAAACTAAAACACGACGACAGAAGAGCCCCCTCCCCCACGTTCCAGCGGATTTCCGAGCAAGTCCGGGTCCCACTGGTCCCCCCCACCCCGAGCCCTCCCCCCCCATGCCCCTACGCCGAGGCCTTGCTCAGGAGAGCCCAGTAGGGCCTTCTCCAAAAACCACTGAGTCATGCAGAACAGCAGCTCCGCAGGCCAGGCCGGCCCCGCGCCGACCCCCGGCCCTGACCCGCTCCTCTTCCGAGGCGGCAGCTAACTGGAGAAGGGGGGGGGGGGGCGTGCGGCGAGCAGGGGCTGGGGGCGCGGCCGCCACCGCGGCCCCTTTGTCTCTCCCGGTCCGGCTGCCCACGCCGGGCGCCGCGCCGAAGGCGGCCGGGACGGACCGAGGGAGGCCCGGAGCCCACACGCCGGGCATTGTTCTCCGGACCGTGCGGGTGCAGGAGAGCCGGGGGCGAGGGCTGCCGGACCTCGGGCCACGCCGACAGGATGACGCCTCCGTCTTCGTGCTTCCTGAGCAGGCGGGCGGGCTCCCCTCCCCCGGAGGCCACCGCTCGGGCTCCGCCAGAGGCCCGCGGCGGCCCGGGCTCCCCCACCCCCCCAAGCCCCCATCCCCCGGCCGGGCACGAGCCGCCGGGCGCCCTCCCCCAGCTCCGCACCACTCACCCTGCGGGGGCAGGAGTGCAGGAGCCGGGCTCGCGCGCGACGGCGGCGCGGTGGGGCCGGGCCCAGGCCTCCGGGAGGGGCGAGCCGGGCGCCCTGGAGCGGCCGCCGCGGGCCGGGAACGGGTCGGTGGCGGAGGTGGCGCTGCCGCCGCCGCGGGGTCCTCCTTTGTTCCTGCAGTAGCACCGAGCGTGGCCGGGACACGCCGGAGCTCGGGAAGTGGGAGGAGGGAAGCGAGGGGGGGCAGAGGAGGAGGCAGAGGGAGGACCGGAGGCCGCGGCGGCTAACGCTGCTCGCGGCACTCGCCCGTCGTCACCTCACGCCTCCAGCGGCGGCGGGTTGGGCCGACTCCGAGGGCGACCGGGACGCACGCAGGGAAGGCCTGGGCGCCGCGAGGGCCCGCCGGTGGTGTTCTCCGTCGCCTCAGCTACGGCCGCGGTAGTTGCTTGGCTCCCGGGAGCGAGCGAGCGAGCGAGCGAGCCCCAAGTCCAGGCGCACACAGGTCCGCGCTCCGGCCGACTGACGCTCTCTAGCGCCCGGCACTCGGGCAGTGAGGGAAAGAGGGAGGGGGGCGGGGTCTGTGCGTCAGCGAAAACCCCGACGGCGGCGACGAGGAGCGCGGTGACGTCGCGAGCCCGGCGCCCCGCCCCCGGGCCCAGTTCCCGGGTCCGGGAGGCGGGGTCGAGCTCGGCCGGGCTGCTTGTTGCGCGGAGCCGAGTCACTGGCCCGCCTGTCGGCACCAGGGTGGAGCTGGAAGGAGCGAGTCCTGTGGAGACTGCGTTTCTATTTTTAACCCGATTGTCCGCCCTCAGCCTTCCTCCTTCCGATTTTCTCGCTCAAGCCCGCTTCTCGCCATCTGAGTTCTCACGCTTTGTCTCGAGCTCTTGGCAGACATTTCCCTTTCCTCCTTATTCCCCTAGCCGCCGCCCTCCTCCGCCCCCCAACCCTCCCGGGGGTTAGCAAGAGGGATTCGCCTAGAGAAAAAGAAAAAGAACTACTCGCCTGCTCGAGAAGCCTCCCCTGCCCCGTGTCCGTGAACCCCCTTTCCGTTTTAAAGTCCGGTCAGAGAGCATCGCCCGGACGCCGCCGGGAAGCAGCGGGGCAGGCGGCGCTCGCTCGCTCGCTCCCCCGCCCGCCCGCTCGCCCAAGGTCACGGGTGGTTGTGCAGAGTCAGGAAACTTGGGCCGATTGGCTGCCAGTCCCGGCCCCGGCGGCCCCGGCGTCGCTGTTCGGAACAAACTGTTTTGGCCAGCCTGTAAAATCCCTGGAAATCGACTCTTCCAGCAAAAGCGTCCTGCACTAGGAAAGCACCAAATGTTCTGCTCAAGACATGGAGTTGCGGGACAAACAAGCTAGACCCGAAAGAGGACACGTTGCAGGAGGAAGTTCATCAGCAGGGAGGTATGAGGCAATGCAGAAGCGAGGCCCGGGGCCTGACCAGTTAGCAACTGGCGGCGAGTGAACTCCAAACACTGAGAACCTTCCCAAAGCACCACCAGCCCCACAATACCCTGCTTAGAGCTGACCTCTCGGGGTGGCTTAAGTTCACTTTAAAAGAACACAACACCGAGACAGATTTTGTAGGAAACAGTGGCCCACCGAATAAACAGAAATGATGTTTAGGGCTTACACGAGCCGCCTTTGGAATGGCGTGAGAGAGGTCCTTTCAGTCGTTCCCAAACTTCCCGGTCCGAGAAATCACCCGGGGTGATGATTTAAAAGATTTCCCAGGCCTCTCCCCTGGCGATGCTTTGCCTTCTTCTGGGGTGGAGCTCGGGAATCGGTCTTTTTAAGTAGCTCTCCAGGTGGTTCGTCTTTGTGATTCGGTGTAGTTCTGGAGAATGCTCTCCTGGCGCCCTGTGCCGGGATGGCCCAACACCACTGTGCTACAGTAAGCGCAATACCTAGGACTTAACGTTCCCTTTACGATTTAGGGCTGTTGTGTTAGAGACGGGGTGGTTTCAGTCGCAGTTCCCCTGACCATTGGACTTTATTTCCTTCAGTGAGTAAAGGAAAAAACTGGTAAAAACATAGCTGCTACCGTTTACAAACTGTTTTCGGTGGTGAGTTTTCTCCATTTAGGGTCTCATTTAAATCTTTGCAGCAAGTCACTGAGATAGGTTCTATTTTATCCATTTTTACAGATAATGATTTAAAGGAGTAAGTGAACTGCTTGAGGAGCTGAGGGACAGGGAAGCCAAAGAGAGGTGATTTTTACGGAGAACAAAAATAACTTCAAGATTCCCACCCTCCACCCCCTGAATTTTAGTTATTAAAAAAATGAAACAAGATAATTACTGAAGAAGCATAGTTAGGAAACAAACAAACAAACAAACAACAACAACAAAACCAACCAAAGAGTAATAAGGCAAGCTGGTTAATTAATGTATTGCCTAATATATGTTATGTAGCCCCTTCTGCTAATTCATCCTCTCCATCCACGCGTTTATAATTTTCTCTGTGGAACTGTTTCAACCAAGAATGTGGCTGGTATTCAACCTAATTTTAACAAGGTTCCCTTCCAGCAACTACTCTAGTTGCTCTCGAAGCGTGATCTCCAGACCAGCTGCATCAGCAAAACCTGGGTAGGTGTGAGAAATACAAATTCTCAGATCCCCACACCAGACCTATGGAATGAGAAACTCTGTGGATTTGTCTAGCGATCTGTGTTTTAAGTCCTCTGTGTGATTCTGATGCACACTCAAGTTTGAGAACCACTTATCCCTACTGTACGGTCAGATGACCTATCTTTCAGATACTCATACCACATGAAGAGAAAGGGTTCAAAAAAACCTGTTTTTTCTCTCATATTATTAGTATAACAGATTAGGGGATATGCTTCTAAGGAGTTTTGTTGTTGTTGTTCTAAATTTTCAGGTGGACTTCTAAAGACAAACTACAAAACTCAAAGTATTTAATAGAATATTCTTAATATAAGTATGTAAAAGGGCTGTCACTCTGTGGTCATCAGAGAAGGCTGAAACCAGCCTCTGGAAACAAGTATCAGAGAAAATGGGCATGCTCAAAATGTGGTGTAATCAGCTAATTGTTCAAAATGCCTTTGTAGAATTTTGTTACATAGGACATACCAAGTGACTGATACTGATCCATTCCCAAGGACTCTTTGAAAATTATTTATTTAACTTATTTATTTCCATTAAAGTGTTTTGTATACTTACTGCATTTTAGACATCCACTGACTGGATGCTGAAATATACACTGGTAGGAAAAGTTGATCTTACCCTTGTTCCCATGGACCTTTCCGTCATGTTGGGGAGAAAGACATTAACAATATTATCATATAACTACATAATTATGAACTGGTAAATATTGGGGAAGAAAGATACAGAATGGTATAGGAGCATATAACCAATGACAATGAATACTGAAACTTCCTCTGGTCTGAATTTTATCACTGCTCATCCCCATCGCCAGTGGAGCCAGGCTTATTTCCTTAAAGTAGTTAACTGTAGTAAACTGGTAGGTCCTGTGAGAAAGTTAGAACACTTAGTATTCTGCGTAAGAATTCAGGTAAAGTCATTGCGGTTTTGCTTAGATTTTTCTTTATACTCTAGGCATGGACCAAAAGAGGGAATTGATAATGGTTGGAGAAGAGCAAATGTAATTAAATTTCTTGAAAAGTAGAAAATGACATCCCTTAAAAACAGTAATAAAAGTTATTAGTCCTAAAATATAAAAGACATGGATATTTTAGCTTGACATGTAACTTCCCATTATGGAGATAGGAATTGCTTCTTTTTTTTTTTTTTTTTTAAAGATTTTATTTACTTATTTGACAGACAGAGATCACAAGTAGACAGGCAGGGAGATAGAGAGGAAGGGAAGCAGGCCCCCTGCTGAGCAGAGAGCCGGATGTGGGACTCGATCCCAGGACCCTGAGATCATGACCTGAGCCAAAGGCAGCGGCTTAACCCGCTGAGCCACCCAGGCGCCCCCTTAGGAATTGCTTCTATGGCATTATTGTAATACCCTGTCATGGGTAACTTCATTTTCTCTCTGTGCTTCAGTAGAGCTTGGTGAAGCACAGAGTGTTTGCTAGGGTTTTAAAAATTGGTGCGATCATTTGATGTTCCCATAGTGACCTTCCTCCCTTTTTATTCTGCAGCCCCTTCCAAAATCTCAAAGATCAAAGTAAAGAGACTCAATTTTATTTTTATTATTTTCAAAATGATTGGGAGAAAGGATTACAATATAGTATTTAGAGAAAATCAACTAATTAAAAAATTCAGAGTATAACATTATTTAATTATGATTTTTTCCTCTTTAATCATTGATAATTAAATCATAATTAAAATATTAGTGAATCCAATAATAGGTGGGTTTTAAACCCAGCTCAACAAATGGTTGGCTAACTTTTTCCCTTAAGGAATGGATAAAGTGAATAGTAATTTAATTATTGTGAAGCACTGTTGGTAATTTTAAAAGCATACTTATTTTCAGTGAAAACAACTAGATCAAAGAATCTTTAAGTAAGTAGCATGGATATCTTACCTGATTAGAGAAGACTTTCAAACACAATCCAAATACTTTTTAGCATAGTCATAAACAATTTTAAGACGATTTAAATAAACAGAAGTTTTTATTATTTAAGTAAATCAAGAACTGAAGGTGAAGGAAATTGGTGAATTAGTACATATATGTATTTTGCTGTAGATCTCACCTTTTAAGATACACACAAGGCGCTTTGGTCTCAAGATTTCAAGAAATCTTTGTGAGTGAACAGACTAGGGATGGATGTTAACTGTGAATCTCAATAATAAACTCTGGGATTGGCTTTGAAACAACACGTTGAAGCAGATCATAACTTGGGCTCATGGATGGTAGGTGGACCAGAAAGTCCGAAACAGGGTGGGTAATTCGGCGAGAGCCCAGCAACTGGGGTGTGTAAAGTTCTGGCAGTGGGCAGCTGGTGCTAAGGTCCTAGATATCACACAGCAGAAGATCACAGAAAGCAGGCGGATATCATCAGAGAGGTCAGTTTTCAGGCAGAAGACTAACAAGAGACGTGGGTAGGGTAGGCTCTTGTCCTGGAGGAATTAAAGTACTAGGCAGAGAGCCAAGGCAAGTGTCTTATGTTTGTGTTATGTTTTTCCATTTATTTGTAATGTATGTTCAAGTGTATTAGTACGATAAATTCTCACAACAGTCCATTGATCTATGTATTCTTGTCTTTCCTTTTGCAAAGGAGTTCACTGAGGCTTAGGCCTAAGTCATGTGTCCCGTTCAATGTCATGTACCTAGTAACAGAGCTGGGGAATTCAATCCTCGCCTCTGTCTTCTGGTTCAGTGTTCTGTGGCCTCTCCAGGAGCATTTCCCCTTTTAATTTATGTCATAATTGTATTTCCCCTTATAATGTGAACCACCCTTTTACATGTTGTACATCACTCATCTCAGAATTATGAGCTTAATAGAAACTCTGATTAAGTGGTGTCTTCCTACCTAATAGACAACTCCCTCCAAATCTGTTTGGTTCTGTCTTCTCTAACCATCTTCTAAATGTGACATTCCTTAAGTCTACTTACTTCTTGAGCACTCTTTGTTTCTCTGTTGAACATACTCTCAGAGTGGTTTCACTCACTTCCATAGATTTAAATGATATCTGTACTCATTCCTTGGCTTTACAGATGCTCGATTTATGAATTTTTTACTTACAAAGATATTTATATCTACTTTTAAATTTTATATGTAAACACTTCTCAATTTAACTGAGGACAGTTCTTTTTCCAGACTAAAGATATGCTATGTCATTGGAAGAGAAATTCATAGCTAGGCACTACTATTGTTGTCTCATGAATAAATGGGAGGACCGAGGCATAGAGATGGGTGTATATTTATTCCCTGTGGATCTTGTTTCCAGAGTGGCCAAGATAAAGTTAGACCCTTAGAATCTCAGAGCAGGTGCTTTGGTTATTGGTATATGTCTGATTTAATTCCTTTCTGTACTGTAATTTACAACATAGTAAAGCTTTACATGTGAAACATATGTAGAGAAAAATCTTCTGTTTTATTTTAAAATTAAAAGTGATGAAACAAATTGAAGCAGGATAGAGAAATGTAAAAAGCATTGCTTTTTTTGTTCATAATACAATAATATAAATAATTATATTTAATTATATATGTTAATTATACATAATCATATAAAACCAGAAAAGAATCTAAAATTGTTCATTCTTAATAGCATACTATCATTGAAATGTGTCTAAGGCTACACACAAATTGAAGATTTCCTGAAGTTTTTGATGCTGGATAGAATGCTGCTTTGAGTTTTCTAATTATATAGCAGAAGGTAATATCTTTGAAGACCTCAAGAAGGCTATTGAAGAGGGAGTCCAGAGGACAAAAGAATAGGAATAGTGTTCAGTGGACATCCCAGAAGGTTTCAGAGATTTCAGAAAAGTTTAGTCTTAGAGTAAATTCTGGACTGCCAACTATGGACCAGGAGTTGGTTAGCAATGACACAGAGGAACTCCAGAAGAAACTCAGCACCCATTATTATTGTCATCTTTTAAGGAGGTTGAGCTCTTGGGAAAACAATACCCCTAAAATCCAATGCTCTCTTGCACATTTCATTGACTGTAGAACGATGTCCTAGATCTGTCTCCCTTAGCTTTCTGAAGATCAAAGAGTAGATTACTTTGTAAGCAGCTGCCTGCAGAGAGCTAAAGATCACCTGGGGCAATGGTTCTGGTGGGAAGAGGTACTCTACTCTAGGGGCACTTGTGGCTTCTCCTCTTGTCCAGTTCCTTCCTTTCTAAAAGACTTCTCTGGGGGCACCTGGGTGGCACAGTCCGTTTAAGTGTCTAACTCTTCTTCCAGCTCAGGTCATGATCTTGAGTCCTTGATCTGGCTCCTTGCTTAGTATGAAGTCTGCCTGAGATTCTCTCTCCTTCTCCCTCTGCCCCTCCCTGCCAAATAAATTAATCAGTCTTAAACAAAAAAGACTTTTCCGCCCTCATCCTTTTCTAGCTCAGAGGTTAAGAAGCATGCTCCATTTTCAGCATTCTTCAGAAGGAGAAGATGAAATGAGTTCCTACAGTAGGGGTTTAGATTTAACCAGATGACTTTTACAGCCCCTGGCAATGAAAAGACCCCATGATTTCTCTGAGTACATATTTGAATGAATAGGTTTCTGTTCATTAAATGTTTTAAAAAGTTCTATTCTTTTGTAATTACTTGACCTTACAGTTAAAGTAGAATTTTTAAAGAGAGTAAAAAGCCAGAAATTCAAAATAAGTTAATTAAAAGAAAAATGAAAACCAATACAGCAAGGTAACTGCATAAAGTTTAAAGGAACTGTATAAGTTGCAGGCAGGTAATACTTAATATTTATTTTGTACTTATGTCGTGTTTTTCTATGACTTATATTTAATCCTTGTGATAATCCTTTGAAGTAGTGATGATTATGTTCTTGGACAGAGACAGAGTGGGGAATAAGGAAGTAAGTAATATATCTAAAATCACATGTTTTATTGAGGAGTGAAGTCAAGTCTGCTCAGTCTGATTCCAAAACTTGAGTTCTTTCCAGTGCAGCAAGTGCCTTTCCTAAACTAGTCATAGTTACTTGGAATGAAACCCAGAGGGTCCTGTTGAGCTCTCTACCCAGCATATTCTAGACAGCATTTTCACCATTCAGGTTCTGTGATCATATTGACAAAAGAACAGTCTCTATATATGTGCTAACAAGGTAGCCCTTCCAGCCTCCCTAGAATAGTGACACAGGATTTAATCCAGATTATTACCATTATCTAGTTTGCAAAGACCTCAAAAAAAAAGTAACTTTAGTGTTCTATTAAAACATATTCCCTAAAAAAACATAAAATCCCTGATTATTAAGATGACGTGGCTAAAGACCAAGTGGTTAAGAACAGCTAACAACTTTTTTTTTTTTTTTTAAAGAACTTATTGACAAATCATGTTCAACAGTGTGACTATTTCTTTCATTTGTCCTCGGGTGCAGCCCTGTGGACTCTTCACTACAGTCAACTCTCATGATCAGTTATTGAATTATTGCCATACACCTCACGTACAGTAATCTGGGTACTTTGCCATATGCAACAAATTTGTTTTCCTGTTTTGGAAGGATGTTGGTGTTGAGTGAGAAGGAGGAGGGACAAAACAGTAGCAAAATAATTTGGCGGTGGAGTTTTTTCCTACAGTTGTTCATTATGCTATTTTAAAAAATTTGTAAGTATTAATAATATATGGATATACTTTTTGTATAAAGTTTAAGCAGCATATGATTTTAATCTAAAAGTGAGTCTCCTATTCAAGCCACCCCAAACTGTTCTCTGCTTTCCAGAGATAATCCTTAGGTACTTATGCATTTACCCCTGAAAACCTTGTTTTTAATGCATGTATGTCCTTATGCCTATATAGAGACATATCTGTGGTTTGTTTACATACAAGGGATTATGCTATATATATGTATAGTATGCCTTGGGGATCTTTTCATGTCAGTGCATAAGAATCTACCTTATTCATTTTAACAGATTGCTGAGTAGGAACGTAACACAAGTATGTTAATCATTATCTCATTGGTGGATATCCAGGTCGTTTGCATTTCTTAACTACGATAAATAATGTCAGTAAGAGCAGTAACTTGTTCTGAAAAGGCAGTGTATTAATACTAATTACTTGCATTTTGAAAACATTTTTATATGAACTTTGACTATGCTCAAATGTCAGTTCTTGTGGGTAGCATTAATTTTTAAGAAAGTAGATAAATCTTATTAACTGATGATCATGTGTCCTTTCTTCCTCTTTTTCTCCCTCCCTTCCGCCCTCCGTCCCTTTCTCTTTCCTTTTTTCTAACTTTGGGAAAGATATGTGTAAGGTGTTAAGATTCACTGGGAGAGCAACTATGATGTGAAGTTCCGCATCATTTTCCCTCAAGCCTTAGCTAACTATTATCATAATGATAATCGGTAACATGTCTTAGGCACGAATGAAGTACCAGGTTTTGTTGTAGGCACTTTATATGCATTAATATTAACTTATCTGGTTTTCATAGAAGAAGTAAGAAGTAGGCACAATTATGCCCGTTTTGTTAATGTGGACACTGTCAGAGGTTATCCTGGTACCAGACAAATGAGAGAACATCCACATGGTCACTTCCAAGGCCTGGACAGGGAGGCCTTATCCCTGGTGGTAAAAGACAGCAGTGCAGTTCCTGTAGGCCCAGGGACCACAGGCCACAGTCAAGAGCTGCTCCATACTCTCTGGGGGTCCGAGTTAGGGTGATCCATTCTTCTACTTTGCCTGACACTTTCCCTGTTTTAGCATGAAAGTTCTATGTCCCAGTCAACTCCTCAGTGCCGTGGGCGAACCTAGATGGTTTAGTCACCCTAGTCTGAGTTGTCTCTGTTTTGAGGAAAAGCTGAGGAGACTATACCTGGAGCAGGTAGAGTAGCCAGTACTGGAGTAGCCCAGTCTCTTCGTCATCAAGGAGTGTGACAGGACTTCCACTGTAAACCACCGACAGTGAACATCTTTTTATAAACCCAGGTGTTTAAATGGTAAGAGTCAAGAAGCTTGCTAAATTTCTCTCTCCATATGGTCCCTCTGTGTCTCAAACAAAAGGATAAAAAAAAAGGAAAAGGCTTACTACCTGGGTTGCATTCTAATATAAGATAGCACAAAGGATGCTGAAGAGGGACCAAACTACACAAACTCCCCTAGAGCAAAACAAAAAATAACAACCAGCAGAACTCACTCTTATTTTTGACTTTTTTTTTTTTTTAAAGATTTTATTTATTTATTTGACAGACACAGATCACAAGTAGGTAGAGAGGTAGGCAGAGAGAGGAAGGGAAGCAGGCTCTCTGCCGAGCAGAGAGCCTAATGCAGGACTTGATCCCAGGACTTGGAGATCACGACCTGAGCCGAAGGCAGAGGCCCAACCCACTGAGCCACCCAGGCGCCCCTCATTTTGACTTTTAATATCAGGTGATATAAATGCAATATCCTGTCTCTACCCATACTAGGCCCACAATATCTTATTCTTCCTTGTTTCAAATGCAATCAGCAGTCTTAGCTATGGCATTACCTATGTTGCAAAGATTTAGGGCCTGTGTGTGTGTGTGTGCGTGTGAGACCTGGAATTAACCTCATCATAACAAAGATTAAATGTCCCTTTAAGAAAAAATTTTCAAAGCAAAGATTGCATTTTTCCCCCTTGAACAGTCTGACAATCTTGATATATTTAGAGTTGCAAACAGAATGACTTTTTTTGTTGTTAACTCAGTCACAAATTGCAAAGGGGATCAGAAAACCAGGAATCACTCATGTTTCTTGGCAGATGGTGGGTGCCAAGAGGAGGAATGATGGGACTCTGGCCATTCTTACAAAAAGAAACACAAGACACAGGCCTATTTGGTAAGATTTTATAAAGTCTGCCATAAAACCCACCTCCTTTGAAAATTGCTTTACCTAAAAAATTATGCTAAAAACTGAGATACAAACGAAATACAAATAAAAGAGTCAGCCAATTTTCACCCTCTTAACACCAGTTTAGCTCTGGAATTATGCTTCACACAGCACCAAGTGACTGGGTAAGTGACGTCATTGACCAAAACTGTACCTGACACAAACTCACAGGTACAGTGGGAGGCCATCAATTTTGCAACAATTTGTTTCTTTCCTGATGTAAAACAAAAAGCGGTTTTTATACATCAAGGATTCTAACCTATGAGCAACATTTCTCCTTTGCCAGTCACCACTTTCCTTTGAAAATGCCAAACTATGTGATCTGAGTAACGAGAACATCAGAAACAGACTTTGGGGGATGTGGTGAGAGATGTGGCCCTGAAAACACTGGGGACACTTTGTCCCCAAGGCCAGCGTCACTGGGGGGGGGGGGGGGGGACGATGCTCTGCATAAAGACAGGATGTTCTGAACTTTTATCAAGCAAAAACATTACAAAATTTGCCGCCTCAGACTTTCTGATGGGAGAACGGAGAAATCATTCCCTTTAATGTGTTCTTTTTACTAAAACAATGGACTTTCTGATCCTCTCCCACATAGATTTATTGAACCTCTATCTCATCCCCAACAGGCAGCTGGCCCCCACGGAACAAAGTGAAAGGCGAGCTGGTCTTGTCCCCAGAGGAGCGGCCATCTCCCTGACCTCGTCTTCTCCTGCTCTGGCTCTCATTACTGTTCCTGCTACTCTGGCTTCCTTGCTCTTCCTCAAGCATGCCGAGCACTCGCTTGCCTCAGCGCCTTCCCACCTACTGCTGCTTCCGTCTGAACAGCTCTTGTCCCAGACCTCTCACTTTATTTACTCCCTGATTAAAAGTCATCCTCACGAGGGAGGCTCTCTGTGACCCAGCACATGAGAGAGCATGTGTGTGCGCGCGCACACACACATACACACACACATATATACACCCTTTTACTACTTCCTTATCATATCTTACTTTTCCTCAGACCCTTTTCTTATCCTATCAAAACTATACGTATTTTTGTTTCTTTATGTCTTTATTAAGTGTCTTCCCTTGTTATCAGAGAAACTCTGTGAAAGCAGAAATTAGTCTCTTTTGTTTACTGCTATAGCCCTGGCACTTCCCCCAGCATCTGGCATCTCCTAGATACGCAGTGAATAATTGTGGACTGATGATTGAGTGAGGTAGTCAAATAGGCTGCTCTATTATTCACACCCAGGAGCCTGGTCTAACTCCGTGGTTTTCTTATGCTTTGATAGCCTGAAGATCATGAATCACATTCTAAGTTACCTCAGAAATCTTCAAGGTCAATAGTTTTATGCTGTGTCCAGCAAAAGACTGAGAGCAGGAGGAAGGGCAAATGATGAGGCCTCTGTGTCTCCCCCATCCCTTCTCCTGTCCCTTTCAATTACAGACCTGCATGGAGCAGTTTTAGATAGTGAGCTTTCACAAATTTTTCTTGTAAAGATAGGATCTTCTAAGTGAAAAAATAGCAAACACCAGAAAACAACAACAACAAAAAAGACAACAGCCACTTGAGGGAATTAGGGTGGGGGATGTTCATTCTCTGCCTCTATCCTTCTGTCTGTATTCCTTAGGAACCCAGAAGAAGGGTCTAGGATCTTGGTGAGTGAGTCAGCTGGAGTCTTATGGAGGTTCCACTTACCCCAAGACAGAACCTGGAGAGGGCCCTAAAAGAAAGGTGGAGTTTTATGTTTTTCACTATTTTAGAAAATAACCTTGAAAGGCAGTATGATGTTAGGTAATTTTTTCTCTTCATCACTTTCTATTTCAGGGTTAGAGAAGTTAAATCAAATGCAAGTCTTTGTTAACACAGGCAAGGTCTTTCCTGAAGAATCCCTATTTTGAGAGAAGAATTTGCATCATTCTCAGGGAAGCTGTTGGAAAAACAACAGTAAACAATAAAAAATTGTTTGGAGTCTTACCAGTTGTCCACTGTTGACTGTTGAAATGGACAGCTGTGAGCTCCGTGCTCAGAGTTTTCACATGGCTTACAGGTCCTTGGGGGGAATTCTACAGTTGTCATTTAAACAAACATATCTTTGTCGTGTTGAGAGAGGGATCTTATTTCATTCTGTTGGAGTGATGTGATCTTGGGTTTGTGCTAGGCCATTGGGAGTACTTAATACAGTTCAGACACTGAGGGATGGAGATTCTCACTGTCTTTGGCAAGTAGTGTCCATAACTGGCGGAAGGGGAGTGAATGCGCCCGCCACCTCTTTGGCAACACCGTGTGCCAACGGTGGCAACACTGTGGGCTCAGTACTCTTGGGGGACTTTGAAGAATCCTGTTGCTGTTGCCTTCATGGCAGAATCAAACTTGCTAGAAGAAAGGCCTGTTCATTTTTTCTTAATTACTTGGCTAAACACTGACTCCTGAACTCCAACTCTGTCTCAGTAGATTGGTTTTCTCTAGGAGCTGCTCTACTCCTTCAGAATCTCTCTTTAGTGTATTTTTAAAAGTTTTTTTTTTTTTTTTATTTATAAGAGAGAGAGAGAGAGAGCGCGCACTAGCAGGGGGAGGGGCAAAGGGAGAGGGAGAAGCAGACTCTCCACTGAGCAGGGAGCCCGATGCAGGGCTCAATCCCGGGACCCCGGGATCATGACCTGAGCCAAAGGCAGACGCTTATGAACCAACCACCCAGGCATTCCTTTAGTGTATTTTTTTTTTTAAGATTTTATTTTTATTCATTTATTTGAAATGGGAAGGAGGGAAAAGAGAGTGGGAGAGAGAATCTCTTGCAGACTCCCTGCTAAGGGCAGAGCCTGACGTGGGGCTCAATCTCACAACCCTGAGATGATGACCTGAGTTGAAATCAGTCGCTTAACCGACTGAGCCACCCAGGTGCCCCTCTCTAGTGTATTTTGTGCACACCATCAACCTACTCTTCCCTACAATAGAAATAGATTTCCAGCTGACTGGACTGGACTTGAGGTCTGGTTTAGAGTTTATTCTACTGACAAATAGTACTAACGCTTCTGCCATAGAATTGTGGTGGGGATCAAATTTTCTTATTTTACCTATTTTATTATGCACCCCTCTCAATAATGAAATAGGTTTTCAATGATGAAAACCTTTAAAGACTACCTCTTGCCGGGCGCCTGGGTGGCTCAGTGGGTTAAGCCGCTGCCTTCATCTCAGGCCCTGATCTCAGGGTCCTGGGATCCAGTCCCGCATCTAGCGCTCTGCTCAGCAGGGAGCCTGCTTCCTCCTCTTTCTCTCTCTGCCTGCCTCTCTGCCTACTTGTGATGTCTCTCTGTCAAATAAATAAATAAAAAATCTTTAAAAAAAAAAAAAAAAAGACTACCTCTTGCCTATGGAATAAAGCCCATAGCATTCAGTCTCTTTTAAGAGGCCATCTCTTATGTGGCCTTTCCCCACGTCTGCCCTGTAGAACCTCTTTTCAGGCAACCCAGCTGATTCACAATTCCTGGAACAAAGCCTTACTTTGCATATCTGTAACCTTCATGAAGGCAGTTGCCTTTTCTAGGAATGCCCTTCCACTTATCTTAGGCCCCTGAAACCCTACTCATTTTTCAATACTCAACTGAGTACTGTTTCTCATTAGTTGGCATCAGGCTTGTCCCTGGTTATAGCCAATAGCATATTGTGGTTATATGGGTAGCTGTATGATCTCCAAACAGGAGCCTTCTGGGTGAAATGACTAGATCTAATTGATGTTTTTTAATCCTTTAAGGATGATAATCAGCATTGAATGTGTATTTGCTGAAGGTGAGGATAAGTGAATCAACTCAGAATTAGGAACTTGTCTTACCTACCTTTTTTGAAGTTTCATGATTATGTTTCTCTACCTGGCCTTGGGAAATTCAGGTGATTTCATGTGATTTTTTTTTTTTTTTCCTTATCCTTGTCTGAAAAAAGATGGTCATGAGATGTAAGGCTCCCCCTAACCCCCCCTGAAGAATTCACAAGTCTCCCCTGGAGAATGTCATCATTTGGAGAAAGTATTTTATTTTCTATTTACTTTGCAATCTAGAATGTTCTTTCATGACTGTTCTTTCTTTTCAGTCTCATGACAGTGGTGAGACACGTGTTTTCTTTCTGCTTATAGATGAGAGACTTATGACTCAGACAAGTTTAGTAACTCAGTCAAGTTAGGGGGACAACAAAAGCAGAGCCAGCATCAAACCCAGGTCTTCTGATGCCAAAGCCAGTGTTCTTTCTTCTATATCACCGCTGCCATCTGGAATCTGGCAAGAGTTTGTACTTTATTTCTATTGTTTCTCTTCTGAAAAGAACAGTTTTGAAAATACATTTTAAAAATAAAGTCACTGAACTAATTTTTTTCTTTTCACTATGTCATAACTTGATACCTTGTGTTTGTCATTTGGCAAAGGAAGGAGTGTCATAGAAGGCTCTATATCTGTAATTCTCCTACAATGCTCTTGTCCCAAATTATGTAATTGAGGGTCAGGAAATGCATGTATTGCTGTTTCTCATGCCACTGACATAGGGATGGGAAACATACTCTGACAATAAAGCCACCTGCCTTTAAACCTTTCAGATTCATAAAGGTAGCTTCAAGTTCAAGATATCAAGGCAAGCACACTTATTTCTTTCTCCTTCATAGGACTAACTTAAAATAATATTAGAAGAATAAAAAATATGCAGAGTCCACAAATGGAGAGAATTGTAGGTAGTCATGAGCACTAGGGGAAACAGATGCTCTAAGAGGTTTATAAGTGGAGCAAAGAGGAGGAAACAGCCTTCTAGACTATCAGAGAAGGGAGCTGAAAGGAGAGACGTCACCAAGTTGCCTTGAGAAGCTTTGGACTCAGAACTGGAGCATTAGTCCAAGATGTCCAACAGCCAAGGAGTAGGTGTTCTAGAAAGACAAAGCAGTCATGGTAGAGGGAAAGACATTGTTTTTTTTGTTTGTTTGTTTTTTGTTTTTTTTTTTTATGATTTTATTTATTTATTTGAGGGAGAATGAGTGAGAGAGAGCATGAGAGAGCAGAAGGTCAGAGGGAGAAGCAGACTCCCCAAGGAGCTGGGAGCCGGATGCGGGACTCGATCCTGGAAGTCTGGGATCATGACCTGAGCCGAAGGCAGTTGCTCAACCAACTGAGCCACCCAGGCGTCCAAGGAAAAGACATTGTTAAAGAAATAACATCTCCAGAGCTAAAGGGAGACTTTCCAATTCAAAGGGCCCATTAGAAACAAGTCAGGTAAATGAAAAAAGGCCCGTATTTATGGGTTTCGTGAAATGTCAGATCACTAAGATTTAAAATGGGAATTTACACCCACCCATCTTGAGGATGTCTCCAGTAAAAAGAGGGTGAAAATCAAGAAAAAGGAAGAGGTGGGATTGTGTGGTAAAGAATTTAACCTCGCCCCACAAGAGGTCTGGCCTTGGCCTTTAGTTTCTGGGAGATGAGCTATAAGCTTCTGTAGGATCATACATCTTAGGAGTGTCTTTGCCTGAGGGGCTTTGGGTCACTAGAGACTGGAAACTAAAATTAAGCATGGGGACAATCAATCACACCTATATAATGGAGCCTCCATAAAAATTCTGAGTATCAAGGCTCTGCTGGGCTTCCCTGATAAGTCTCTGCTTACTATGGCAAGTCAGTGTTAGAAAAGTAATGTGTTCTGACTCTATAGGAAGAGGCCAAAGAAGTTCTGCATCAGGTACTTCCCTAGTCTCTGCCCCACATACTTCTTCCCTTGGCTGACTGTGATCTCTATTCTTTCTCAGCCCTAACTCTTAACCATGAGTATAATAGCTGTCCGTTGAGTTCTGTGAGCTCTTCTAGTGAATCATCAAACCAACCTGGGCCTGGTATGTAGAACCCCTCAAACTTGCAATTGGTGTCACAAGTGATGGTGGGCCTAGGTGGGCTGTGTTCCCTCTATCCTTGTAGCTGTTCTGCCTCTTCCCAGGGGTACACAAACAGGACTTGTTTAGGGGAATAATGAAACAGATCCGAGGATGCCAGTTACGTAGTAGGCCGAAGGAGGAAATCAGTGTAATTTACAACAGAGATAGGCAGGCTCATAGAAAAATATTTCCAAGGAAAAGAATGAAATTTATTTCAGGTAATAGCTGCTGTTAATAAGAAGTTGCAAAGAATTGCACGGTGGGAAAACCTGTGAATCTTATCTTAACAAGGTAAAAAAGAATAACCAGAAAAAATCTCAGTAGATTGAAACACTTTACCAGGATGTCATGTTCCAAATACAAAACAATTTAACACCTAGTTATTTTTCAGTGATTGGTAAGATGTAAGAGAGGAAACTATATTTCACCTTGGTGCTAGTACATTTTTCTCCGAGTGGTGAAAGGACTGTGACATCAGAAATGTATGCAAGAAATGTAATTATTAACATTTTCTGGCTCTGACAAAGAATGCGATGCATAGTTATAATAATGTAAAATTTGCTTATTGGTTATCAGCTTTTATTTTATTTTATTTAGTTTTTTAAAGATTTTATTTATTTATTTGACAGAGAGCGATCACAAGTAGGCAGAGGAGCAGGCAGAGAGAGAGAGGGGGAAGCAGGCTCCCCGCTGAGCAGAGAGCCCGATGCGGGACTTGATCCCAGGACCCTGAGATCATGACCTGAGCCGAAGGTAGAGTCTTAACTCACTGAGCCACCCAGGCGCCCCAGTTACCAGCTTTTAAAATAAACCTGTGCACAAAGCGTAGATGAATTAATCATGATTAAGAACAGACAGGAACCCTCTTGCTTAGATGATGTTCAAGTAGAGCTCTAGGTGGCAGATGTTGGGAGATGAAAGGTGAGCGGGAGAGGAGGAGGCAGTGGTAAGGGTACAAACACTCTCATTTTACAAAGTGAGGCATCAAGAGAATCTGCTGAAAATTGATGAAAAATGACAGCGATGACAAAAGTGACAGAGCAGAGCATTGGGTTAGAGAATGTGCTACCTGGAAAAGTCCAACAACTCAACCCACTCACATCATCAACAAAAATACCGATTCTAGGTAAATTGTAGATGCTTTACTATGAAAGGCTAAACAGTAAGGCTGTAGAAGATAATATAGGAGAAAAAATTCATGATCTCAATAGGAAGGAATGATTTTTAAACGTATTGAACATAAAGATGCACCAATCTTCGAGGTAGGGATTGATGAACTTGACCACAGTAAAATTAAGAATATTAAAAATAATTAAAATAGCAAAAAGGCACGTCGCAGATACAGAGCTATTAAGAGTACACATAATTACCAAAGTGTCTATATCCAGAATATGTGAAGAACTATGACTCAATAAGAAAATGCAGTCTAATTGAACAGAACAGTGGGCAAATAGACTGAAAAGCCACTTTAAAACAGGATATATATAATTGGTCAATACATATAACGGAAGGTGTTCAATCTCATTAGTCCTCAGAGAAATGCAAATTAAAAGTTCAACGAAATGCTGCTACACATCCATCCAAATGGCTGAAATTAAAAATTTAGACAAAATAGCAAGGATTTCCAGGGATCTGGAGCACTTGGAACTCTCATCCAACTGCTGGTGGGAATGGAAACTAGTTTCAAACCAATTTGGAAAGCATTTGACTTTATTTACTAAATTAAAGATACTGTACCTCATGACCTAGCAATTTCTCTCTTAGGCATATATCCAACGGAAATCTGTGCCCATGTATAACAGGAGACATGTATAAGAAAGCTTATAGAGTATGCTTTATTTCTAAGTCTAAGCATAGCAATAATCTAAATGTCCATCTACAGGAGAATGGATTAGTAAATGTAGGTATAGTTACACTGTGGAATACTGCATAGCTATGGATATGAGCTACAACCGAATGCTATAATATGAATGAATCTTATAAATATAATATTGAGCTAGAAAGAGCTGATACAGAAGACTATATACTGCATGATTCCATTTACATAAAATTCAAAAACAGGCAAAACTGTAAGGTTGAGTGATGCATTCTTGGATGGCAAAAAAGTATAAAGAAAAGCCAAGAGTTACAGTTAAGGAAAGGATGTGATTTGACTCAGAAAGGCTATAGGGAACTTCTGCGGGCTGGCACTTATCTATTTGCTCTGAGTCGCCCATCCAGGGATGTTTGTTTCAGATATCTATGCTTTATGTCCTTTCTGACATGTGATGTATTTTATGCACCGATTCTAGCTAAATCCTGCAGTCACAGGGAGTCAATAAGAAAATCTCCAAATGATAAACATATTATTTAGAAATAAGAATCAAAGTAAACTGTGAAAGTATTATATTTTTCTTGGTTAAATAATGCATACTTATTCATTTCATAACCAAGAAAAACCATCATACTGTATTTACATTTTTATATTTCAAAACATCTATATGAGTGGATACCAGATTATGAACAAATAAATTTGTTGGCTGAATTAACTTAGTTTGAGGAGTTCTAATTTTGGAATGAGTTTTTTTGCATTGCCCTATATATTTATGAAAATTCTTTTATGCATTCAATAATAATGTCAAAATCCTTTCTTTTTTCTGTGTAACTTTCCAGGCAACTTTTGAGAACTCTGAATAGGATAGAAATAAGGAATAAAGGATTTTTTGTTTCAGTAACAACATCTTTTTTTATAGTTATTGAGGACTGTGACCACAAGGAAAGTTTATAGTCATAAGCTGGCCTTTTATCTTTCCTGACTTCATTGTATTTTAAAGTTTTTTGTATTAAAAAATAGCAATGCTTGCAGCACCTGGGTGGCTCAGTGAGTTAAGACTCTGCCTTCGGCTCAGGTCATGATCTCAGGGTCTTGGGATCCAGTCCCGCATCAGGCTCCCTGCTGAACCTTCCCCCTCTCTCTGCCTGCCTCTCTGCCTATTTGTGATCTCTTTCTCTGTGTCAAATACATAAATAAAATCTTAAAAAAAAAAATAGCAATGCTCACACATAACGAACGACCACCACCATCACCAGCCAGAAAACCAACCAAACAAAAGAAAATATCTGACCCCCTACAAAAACCCAGCATTATGAAGCTTTTTTAAAAAGGTTTTTCTTTTATTAACATATAATGTATTATTTGTTTCAGGGGAACAGGTCTGTCAATCATCAGTGTTATACAATTCGCAGTGCCTACCATAGCACGTATCCTCCTCAATGTCCGTCTCCCGGTCACTCTATCCCTCCCCTCAACACCCAGCAACCCTCAGTTTGTTTCCTGATATTGAGAGTCCCTTATGGTTTGTCTCCGTCCCCAGACCCATCTTGTTTCATTCTTTCTCTCCCTTCCCTTGACAACCCTCTGCCCTGCCTCACAAATTCCTCATATCAGAGAGATCATATGATAATTGTTGTTCTCTGATTGACTTATTTTGCTCAGCATAATACCCTTTGCTTCCACCCAACACATTGCAAATGGCAAGATTTCATTTTTGATGGCTGCATAGTATTTCATTACATATACACACCACATCTTCTTCTGTTTTTGTTTTTCTTTTTTTAAAAAATGGTATTTATATATTTGACAGACAGAGATCACAAGTAGGCAGAGAAGCAGGCATAGAGAGAGAGGAAGGGAAGCAGGCTCCCTGCTGAGCAGAGAGCTCGATGCGGGACTCGATCCCAGGACCCTGAGACCATGACCTGAGCCAAAGGCAGAGGCTTAACCCACTGAGCCACCCAGGTGGCTCATCACCATCACCCAGGTGGCTCACCCTACACCACATATTCTTTATCCATTCATCTGTTGATGGATATCTAGGTTCTTTACATAGTTTGGCTATTGTGGATGTTGCTGCTATAAACATTCAGGTGCACATGCCCCTTTGGATCACTACATTTGTATCTTTAGGGTGAATACCCAGTAGTGCAATTGCTGGGTCACAGGGTAGCTCTATTTTCAACTTTTTGAGAAACCCCCATACTGTTTTCCAGAATGGCCGCACCAACTTGCATTCCCACCAACAGTGTAGGAGGGTTCCCCCTTCTCCTCAAATCACCAACATCTGTCGTTTCTTGACTTGCTATTTTTAGCCATTCTGACTGGTGTGAGGTGGTATCTCACTATGGTTTTGATTTGTATTTCCCTGATGGCGGGTGTTGTGGAGCACTTTTTCATGTGTCTGTTGGCCATCTGGATGTCTTCTTTGCAGAAATGTCTGTTCATGTCTTCTGCCCATTTCTTGATTGGATTATTTGTTCTTTGGGTGTTGAGTTTGATAAATTCTTTGTAGATTTTTGGATACTTTTCCCCTTATCTGATATGTCATTTGCAAATATTTTTTCCCATTCTGTCAGTTGTCTTTGGTTTTGTTGACTTGTTGACTGTTTCCTGTGCAAAAGTTTTTATCTTTTTTTTTTTTTTAAAGATTTTATTTATTTGACAGAGATCACAAGTAAGCAGAGAGTCAGGCAGAGGGTGGGGGGGGGGGGGAAGCAGGCTCCCCGCCGAGCAGAGAGCCCAATTTAGGGCTCAATCCCAGGGATCATGATCTGAGCCGAAGGCAGAGGCCTTAACCCACTGAGCCACCCAGGCACCCCAAAAGCTTTTTATTTTGATGAAGTCCCAATAGTTCATTTTTGCTCTTGCTTCTCTTGCCTTTGGTGATGTTTCTAGGAAGAAGTTGCTGTGGCTGAGGTTGAAGAGGTTGCTGCCTGTGTTCTCTTCAAGGATTTTGATAGATTTTTCTTTCACATTGAGGTCTTTCATCCATTTTGAGTCTATTTTTGTGCGTGGTGTAAGGAAATGGTCCAGTTCTTCTGCATGTGGGTGTCCAATTTTCCCAACACCATTTGTTTTGTTTGTTTGTTTCTTTTGTTTTGTTTTTAATTTTTAATTTTTTTATAAACATATAATATATTTTTATCCCCCGGGGTACAGGTCTGTGAATCGCCAGGTTTACACACTTCACAGCACTCACCATAGCACATACCCTCCCCAATGTCCATAACCCCACCCCTCTTCTCCCAGCCCCCCTCCCCCCAGCAACCCTCAGTTTGTTTTGTGAGATTAAGAGTCAGTTATGATTTGTCTCCCTCCCAATCCCATCTTGTTTCATTTATTCTTCTCCTATCCCCTTAACCCCCATGTTGCATCACCACTTCCTCATATCAGGGAGATCATATGATAGTTGTCTTTCTCTGCTTGACTTATTTCGCTAAGCACGATACGTTCTAGTTCCATCCATGTTGTCGCAAATGGCAAGATTTCATTTCTTTTGGTAGCTGAATAGTATTCCATTGTATATATATATACCACATCTTTATCCATTCATCTGTTGATGGACATCTAGGTTCTTTCCATAGTTTGGCTATTGTGGACATTGCTGCTATAAACATTCGGGTGCACATGCCCCTTCGGATCACTACGTTTGTATCTTTAGGGTAAATACCCAGTAGTGCAATTGCTGGGTCATAGGGCAGTTCTACTTTCAACATTTTGAGGAACCTCCATGCTGTTTTCCAGAGCCAACACCATTTGTTGAAGAGACTTTTTTCCATTGGACATTCTTTACTGCTTTGTTGAAGATTAGTTGACCATAGAATTGAGGTCCATTTCTGGGCTCTCTTCTATTCTCTTGATCTATGTGTCCATTTTTGTGCCAGTACCATACTGTTTTGATGATTATAGCATTGTAATAGAGCTTGAAGTCTGGAATTGTGATATCACCAACTTTGGTTTTCTTTGTCAACATTCCTCTGACTATTTGGGGTCTTTTCTGGTTCCATATAAATTTTAGGATTATTTGTCCCATTTCTTTGAAAAAAATTGATATTTGGATAGGGGTTGTGTAAAATGTATAGATTGCTTTAGGTAGCATAGACTTTTTCACAATATTTGTTCTTCCAATCCATGAGCATGGAATGTTTTTTCCATTTCTTTGTGTCTTCCTCAATTTCTTTCATGAATACTTTATAGTGTTCTGAGTACAGATTTTTTGCCTCTTTGGTTATATTTATTCTTAGGTATCTTACGGTTTTGGGTGCAATTGTAAATGGGATTGACTCCTTGATTTTTCTTTCTTCTGTCTTGTTGTTGGTGTATAGAAATGCAACTGATTTCTGTGCATTGATTTTTATATCCTGACATTTAGTGAATTCCTCTCTGAGTGCTAGCAGTTTTGGAGTGCAGTCTTTTCGGTTTTCCACTTAAAGTATCATATCACCTGCAAAAAGCAAGAGTTTGACTACTTTGCCGATTTGGATGCCTTTTATATCTTTTTGTTGTCCAATTGCTGAGGCTAGGACTTCTAGTGCTATGTTGAATAGCAGTGGTGATAGTAGACAGCACTGCCATGTTCCTGACCTTAGGGGAAAAGCTCACCGTTTTTCTCCATTGAGGATGATACTCACTGTGGGTTTTTCACAGGTGACTTTTATGATATGGAAGTATGTACCCTCTATGCCTACACTGTGAAGAGTTTTGATCAAGAAAGGATGCTGTACTTTGTCAAATGCTTTTTCAGCATCTATTGAGAGTATCATATGGTTCTTGTTCTTTCTTTTATTACTGTATTGTATGACATTGATTGATTTGCAGATGTTAAACCAAACTTGCAGCCTAGGAATAAATCCCACTTGGCTGTGGTGAATAATCCTTTTAATGTACTGTTGGATCCTATTGGCTAGTATTTTGGTTAGAATTTTTGCATCTGTGTTCATCATATTCGTCTGTAATTCTCCTTTTTGATGGGGTCTTCATCTGCTTTTGGGATCAAGGTGATGCTGGCCTCCTAAAATGAGTTTGGAAGTTTCCCTTCCATTTCTATTTTTTGGAACAGCTTCAGGACAATAGGTATTAATTCTTCTTTAAATGTTTGGTAGAATTCCCCTGGGAAGCCGTCTAGCCCTGGGCTCTTTTTTGTTGGGAGATTTTTGATTACTGCTTCACTCTCCTTACTGGTTATGATTCTCTTCAGTTTGGGTAGGTTTTATGTCTCTAGAAATGCATCCATTTCTTCCAGATTATCAAATTTTCTGGTGTATAGTTGCTCTTAATTATGTTCTTATAATTGTTTGTATTTCTTTGGTATTGATTGTGATCTTTCCTCTTTCCTTCATGATTATTAATTTAGGTCCTTTCTCTTTTCTTTTTGATAAGTCTGGCCAGGGGTTTATCAGCCTTACAAATTCTTTCAAGGAACCAGCTCCTAGTTTCATTGATTTGTTCTACTGTTCTTTTGGTTTCTATCTCATTGATTTCTGCACTAATCTTTATTATTTCTCTTCTCCTGCTAGGGTTTGGCTTTCTTTGCTCTTCTTTCTCCAGCTCCTTTAGGTGTAGTGTTAGGTTGTATACTTGAGACCTTTCTTGTTTCTTGAGAAAAGCTTGAATTGCTATATACTTACCTCTGGGGACTGCCTTTATTGTGTCCCAAAGATTTTGAAGAGTTGTGTTTTCATTTTCATTTCTTTCCATGAATTTCTTCAATTCTTCTTTAACTTCCTGGTTGACCCACTCATTCTTTAGTAGGATGCTCTTTAGCCTCCATGTGTTTGAGCTTTTTCCATCTTTCCTCTTGTGATTGAGTTCTTGTTTCGAAGCGTCGTGGTCTGAAAATATGCAGGGAGTGGTCCGTGTGTTTTGGTACCAGTTGAGACCTGATTTGTGACCCAGGATGTGATCTATTCTCCAGAGAGAATGTGCACTAGAGAAGAATGTTGCTTTGGGATGGAATGTTCTGAATATACCTGTGATGTCTATCTGGTCCAGTGTGTCATTTAAAGTCTTTATTTCCTTGTTGATCTTTTGCTTAAATGATCTGTCCATTTCAGTGAGGAGGGTGTTTAAATTCCCCTACTATTATTTTATTATTGTCAATGTGTTTCTTTGATTTTGTTATTAATTGGTTTATATAATTGGCTGCTCCCATGTTGGGGCATAGATATTTAAAATTGTTAGATCTTCTTGTTGGACAGACTCTTTAAATATGATATAGCATCCTTCCTCATCTCATACTATAGTCTTTGGCATAAAATCTAATTTATCTGATATAAGGATTGCCACCCCAGCTTTCTTTTGATGTCCATTAGCATGGTAAATTGTTTTCCACCCCCTCACTTTAAATCTGGAGGTGTCTTTGGGTCTAAAATGAGTTTCTTGCAGATAGCATATCAATGGGTCTTGTTTTTTAAAATCCGTATGTCTTTTGTTTGGGGGGCATTTAGCCCGTTTACATTCAGGGTAACTACTGAAAGATATGAATTTAATACCATTGTATTGCCTTTAAGGGGACTGCTACTGTATATTGTCTCTGTTCCTTTCTGGTCTGTTACTTTTAGGCTTTCTCTTCGCTTAGAGGACCCCTTTTGATACTTCCTATAAGGATGGTTTGGTGTTTGCAAATTCTTTTAGTTTTTGTCCTGGAAGCTTTTTATCTCTCCTTCTATTTTCAATGGCAACCCAGCTGGATATAATATTCTTGGCTGCATAATTTTCTCACTTAGTGCTCTGAATATAACATGATATTCCTTTCTGGCCTGTCAGGTCTCTGTGGATAGCACTGCTGCCAATCTAATATTTCTGCTGTTGTATGTTATAGACCTCTTGTCCCAAGCCGCTTTCAGGATTTTCTCTTTGTCATTAAGACTCATAAGTATTACTATTAGGTGGTGGGGTGTGGACCTATTTTTACTGATTTTGAGGGGGTTCTCTGTGCCTCTTGGATTTTTGTTGTGTGTTCCCTTTGCCAAATTAAGGAAATTTCCTGGTATAATTTGCTTCAATATACCTTCTGCCCCTCTCTCTCTTTCTTATTCTTCTGGAATCCCAATTATTCTAATATTGTTTCATCTTATGGTATTACTTATCTTTCGAATTCTCCCCTTGTGGTCTAGTATCTTTTTTTTTTCTCAGCTTCTTTGTTCTCAATTATTTGGTCTTCTGTATCACTAATTCTCTCTTCTGCCTCATGTATCCTAGCAGTAGGAGCCTCCATTTTTAATTGTACCTCATTAATAGCTTTTTTGATTTCAACTTGGTTAGATTTTAGTTCTTTTTTTTCTCTGAAAGGGATTTTATTTCTCTAGAAAGGGATTGTCTAGTATCTTCCATGCTTTTTTCGAGCCCAGCTAGCACCTTGATAATTGTCATTCTGAACACTAGTTCTGACATCTTACTAATCTCTGTATTGATTAGGTCCCTAGCCATTGGTACTACCTCTTGTTCTTCTTTTGAGGTGAGTTTTTCCTCCTTGTCATTTTATCCAGATAAGAATAGATGAATGAGAGAACAAAATACTAAAAGGGTAGCAATGACCCCAGAAAAATATACAGTAACCAAATTGGAAATCCAGGGGATTGGAGATAGATATCTGTCTATCTATCTATATGTATCTGTATGTGTATACATCTGTATATGTATACAGATATATGTATACATATATCTATCTCTATCTATCTATATAGCTAGATAGAGATAGATATGACTGGTGAATAGAACAGAGCCACAAACTTGATTTTGGGTGTATTTTTGTCTATTAGAAGAAACTGCCTCCCCAAAATTTCAAAGACATTAAAACATATATATACACAAAAATATGGGTAAACACAATAAAGAGATGGAATATGACTGTAAAGATGAAAATTTTTAAAAGATTCTAAAAAAAGAATCGATAAGAAGTTGGTTGAGAAAAGAGAAAAGAAAAAGAGCAAAGAATGTGATAAGGCTGGAGACTAGAACAAAGCCACGTGCTAGATTTAGGGTATATTTTGATTTGTTAGAAGAAAGTGTATCCCCAAATTTCAAGAAAGAAAAACCTATATATATATATATATATATACACAAAAAATAAGGTTAAATAGAATATGACTATTAACAATGAAAATTAAGAAATATTTTTTTAAAAAGTATTGATAAGATAAAATAGTTTAAAAGGGTTAAATTAGGAAAGAGGAAAAATTATAAAAATTGAGTAAGAAAGAAAATTTTAAAAAGTTAACTTTGAAAGACTTAAGAATCATGGGAAAAGAGCCATGAATTCTATGTGTTGCATTCCCCTAGCTCTGGAGTTCTGCAGTTCTTGTTGATTGGTGAACTTGATCTTGGTGGACGTTCTTGCTGATCTTCTGGGGGAGGGGCCTGTTGCAGTGATTCTCAAATGTCTTTGCCTGAGGCGCAATTGTACTGCCCTTGCCAGGGGCTAGGTTAAGTAATCTGCCTGGGTTCATGCTCGGGAGCTACATGCTCGGAGCTTTTGTTCCCTCAATGCTTTCCATAGAGCTTTGGAGGACTGGAATGAAGATGGTGGCCTCCCAATCTCTGGCCCAGAGGAGCCAAGAGTTCAGGGCCTCACTCCTCAATGAGCCCTCAGAGAAAAGCAGTGAATCCCTCCTATCTCCCTGGTCTCTGGCCACAATCCAAGCTCAACCAGCCTGTGACTGAGCATTTCTCTCTCTGGAGCATGGCTCTGTTGGGAGTCTCCAAACCCAGCAGATTTCCTGCCATGCACTTCCATGCCACTTGTCCCTGAGGAGGAAAGTGAGCCTCCCCGGATCTGGTAGTTGTGGGGTCCCTGCTTGAAGAGCAGTGGCCTGATTGTGCCTCAGGTCATGGTTTAAGAGAACCCCGAGCTGAAAGCATGCTCCTCAGCTCTGTCTCTGTAGCCAGCTTCCCGGCTCTGATACCTGAGAGCTCTGTCACACTCAGAAACCCCTGGTCTTTTTGTGACTCTGTGGGTCCTGTGACCACAGTGTCCCCATAAGGGCTCCACACCCTGCTTAGCCTCTGGAGCGATGTCCCTCCGTGGAGCTGACTTCTAAAAGTTCCAATTTTGTGCTCCCCTGCTCTAGGGCTTGTGGGGAGCCAGCCCTTCCTGCCCTACCTACCCCCCACAGTCTACCTTCCCAATAGTGCCTCAGATTCACTTCTTTGCACATCCTACCTTCTAGAAAGTGGTCAATTTTCTGTTCCTAGAATGCTGCTCTTCTTCTCTTCAATCTCCTGTTGAGTTTGTAGGTGTTCAGAATGGTTTGATAAGTACCTAGCTGAACTCCTGGGACCCAAGAATATTTCCTGTTCCTCTGCCATCTTGCTCCTTCCTCCCTTTTAAAGATTTTATTTATTTATTTGAGAGAGAATGTGTGTGTGTAGAAGTGGGGAAAGGGGCAGAGGGAGAGGGAGAAGTGGATTCCCTACTAAGCAGGGAGCCTTATTCAGGGTTCTATCCCTGGACCCTGAGGTCATGACCTAAGCTAAAGTCAGATGCTTAACTGATTGAGCCACCCAGGTGTCCCTGAAGCTTCTAAGAGCTAATATAAGGAAACAATGTCCTCAGTACCCACCATTTCACGGATGTTGCAGTGTATCTAAGTGAAAAGCACAGCTTTTAATATCACACATTCTCATTGTATTTTATCCCAGGACTTCTCACCATCAAGGCAGGATGCTTATAGATCATTTTAATTGCCAATTTAAGTGCATTCTGAGTTCACTGATAAACCATACAAGAGAAATGTTGCTTTTCAAATACTGAAGGTATCTCCTTTTTAATTCTTTATTTGCATTTACTTCTTTTGGATTAGTTTTTATTGAAAAGAGTTACAGTTATTGTGGCGAGCATTTCATGATGTTTATAATTGTAGAATGACTTATATTGTATGCCTGAAAGTAATATGTCAGCTATATTCCAATTAAAAAGGAAAAAAAAAAAGAGAAAACAAGTATAGTTAGCCTGAAAAAATTATGTGAAATGTTCTTTCCAAAAAGGCTTTCTTAAAAACAAACAAACTCTTAGAAATTAGTATAAAAAAGACAAATATTCTTCCAATATTAAAAGAAAGGAAATTTGAAAGTCAAGGTTTTACTCTATTAAATTAACTTCTAAAAATATGATGGATTAAACTCCCAGACTCTTGGACAGGGTTACCATAACATCTATGATGAAATCAGAAATTTTTATAAAGGAAAAAATAGTCCTGGTTCCAACTCAGTAGCTCTCTTTGACTTTCTAGCTAACATAGAGAAATAAATATGACTGACTGCTCTGAAGAATCTGTTGTCTCAAGTCAGCTAAGAAGCACATCAATCAATTATTCTTATATGTTTTAAAAAACATGTGCTTTAAACCCACTTTTTAAGGAAACATATTGAGACATCTGGATTCCTTCGCTTTTAGATTTGGCAACTATTTTGGTCTCTTTTCACTTGAAAAACCATTTGTCTGATCATAATGTCTCAAACTTTTGAGTGTTTACAATAAAAATAACTGACACCTATTGCACCCCTTTCTGACAGGGATGGGAGCCACCCAGATGGCCACCCCCAGGTCAGGCAGGTCACCTTGCCTCTGCCTTTGTGTTGTGTTGCAGCTGGGCGAGCTCACTAGTGTCGATTTCCAAGGAATGGTCATCTTAATCCATCTATGCTAAAAGCATCGATTAGATCTTCCTTCTCTAAGAAGGTTGCCTTTCAGGTGCAGGAGTGAAAAGATAAGTAACTATAGGCATAAAGGTCAACAAATCTGTTTTTAAAACAGGACTGACAACCAGCTGCAAGCACTAAGTTCAACCTACACGTGTGTACTCTAAAATCAGTTCTGACTCATCCGTTCTGTCTGCTTGGCACCCCTGTTTACAGGACGCCCTGAGCCTGCTCCTGGAGCAATGGATTTGGTAAACAGCTTACCGTTTTCGACAGGGTAGATGAAAAAGGACAGCCTGATCTTGGTTGATAAAATGTGTACCGTGCTGAAGGCATATTTTGTGAAGTCTTGAGCAATTATTTAAAGTGTGTATGTGTGTGTGTGTGTGTGTGTGTGTGTCTGCGCGCGCGCGCGCGTGAGCTCACTTGCTGTGCTAGGTAATGATTCATGTTCTGAGGGTGTGTTTTTCTCTCTTAAAGAGCTGGCAGCCAGCTGCCCTCTCAGAAATGGGAAATTTCTTGAGCTAATTTGGACATGCAGGCTACGTTTTTTACACCACAAAGCTGTAACTCTTTGTCCAGACAGCGCGGCCAATTATCTGTGAATATCCCTATTCAGGAGAGACTTAAAAAACCAAAGACTCAAACAAGCCGGATCTTTTTGCCTGTTTTGCTTACAAACATTCAGGGTGATTGTATGTTAATATCTACTTCTGAAGCAGAAAGGAGTTAAAGGGATGACCTGATTCTCTTAGTAAAGAAAATATAGCTACCATCCATTTTCTGAAAATTTGCCCTTGGGTTCAAGTGCAGGCTGGAAGGTGAGAACTTTTGGATTAAATCCAGCATAAAAAGGTTTCCGCCAAAGAATCCACTCTTTCTATATCTGAGTTTTTCCAATCTGTCCAACAGGCATTTACTTCCCGCCTTAGAGGAAAATAAAGCCTCGGTCATTGGTTTGAAGATACACATCCGGACACAGGCATTTGTGCTGTTCAAGGGGCTAAGCTCTGGGGCACCATGTTGCTATGGACCCTTTTCTTTGCCACCAGTGTCCTTATTCCCTGTGGTCCCCACACTTCTTACTGGCCCAGAAAAGATCCGGTCTCTGTGGTGAGCACGCAGGGGAAAAGTGTATGGTGCGTCCAACCGATTTCACCAGGAAACGGGCAAAAATGAAGGCAGGTTTTGTGAAAGTTTCATTCTGTATTTTCTGCACTATGAGAAGGCAGAATTTTCTCCGAGGGCAGAAAGATGCAGGATTGAGCCTGGAGTGACCTGTTAGAAGAATTGCTAACAGAAGAGGTAGCGAGGTGTTAGCATTCATTCTTCTGACGGTCTTTAAAGCAGACAGGCAAATAAAACACGGAAAAAATGTGGCTCCCAAATAGAGGCTGGAGGATTGGTCTTGTCACTTGTTTAGAGGTCCTTTTAATTTACAGCATGCTGGCACGAGGTATTCGGTCTGCCACCAATTAACTTGGAGTGTCAACCTATGTGCCAAGCTGTGTAGCATGTGTTGGGAACTCAAAAGTGTATAAGAAACAATTTTTGTTCTCAAGGTCTTCTTAACCTCCCCGGGGGAGAAATACATACAAATAATTACAATACTATGTGATAAGTGCTAGACTAGCAGCAAAAAACCAAAAACCAAAAAAAACAGAAAACAAGCCCTGTGTGCTATGATTACAAATTTTGCCTGAGGTGGTTGGCACTGGAGAAATAATATCTGCACTTGACCTTGAAGACCGAGTAGGAGTGAGGCAGGGGAGGCCATTCTAGGCAGAGGGGAGAGAGCATGGACCAAAGCCTGAAAGAGTGGCTGTCAGTGGAGCATGAGGAGTATTTTAGAGAGGACAGAGTAACTTTTGAGGTTCAGACAGCCCCCGGTTTCTAACCCTGCTCGATCTGTGGCTGTTCATTGGATGTGTGATTTGGGGCACGTTACTTAGCCTCTGTGAGCCCCAGTTTCTAAATCTGTAACGTGGAAGCATGATGATCTCTCCTCTGGCAGGGCTGTTGTGAGAATTAGAACAACCAATCCAAAGGGCTTGGAACAGTGTGAGGACAGAGTAAACAGGCAGTAAATGGTCACTGTTATGCTGTCTTCTTGAACAGGCTGCCATTGTGGCTTTGGACCTGCAGATCATTCAGAATGCCATGATCTGATCCTGGGAGGGGTTTCTCAATATCAACCATCTGTAAAATGGAAGGAGCACGAATTTTCAGGGTTGTTTTGAGATTAGAGCTAACGTTAAACAGAGGCGCAATTAGGGGCCTTGACTCTGAATCTGGGTGTATATAGAAGTATACCTTCTGCTAAAGCAGAGGCTAAATCAGAAAATCACATTTGAAAGTATGGTATCTCTCCCCCCAAGGGTGATGTGTCACGTTAATGAATGTGTTTTGGTGTGAGTTGGTATAAATAGTCATGCAAGCATGTTTGTTTTTCCACTTCTGTGTCCTGTGCCAAGCACCGCACCAGGCACCGGGAGATGTTTAAAAAAAATACTTGCTACGTGAATAAATGGGTAAGTCTCTAGCTGGTTTGGTCAAACACATTTTTTGTTTTTAAAGGAGGGAAACTATTTTAGATCCTGAAATTGCTTTTTTAAAAAAACCAAGTTCCTAAACCATTTGAACAATTGAACATGTACAGATTCATGTGGTATCAGCTTGTGGGGAGGATCATGCTGTTCTAAAAGCTTTGTTTGCTGGGAGCATGCATTGGTCCAACCAGTCATTATAACTGCAAACAGTTATTATGTCTATGATTATTATTATGACATTTCTAATAAGTATTATTGTAGAGGTCAACCTAATGTTATGTCAATAAACCAGGACTAGAATATCTTACATGTTCACTTCATACTTTTTCTTCCTGAACTATATTTAGATACTAGAAATGGTAGAAACTCCAGTATTTTTTATTTTCCCAAAGAAACCTCTTTACCTTTTACCCCTGCTCAATTGTATCATGCCTCTGAGAGGTCACATTGCCACTGTTTTTTCCAGTTTTAATTATGCGTAATAATAAGGAAAATAGTTACTTGTAGGCTGGTTCAAGCTTGTGAAAACTGCACTCACTCTCTGACTGCAAAATGCTGGATGTCAGAGAGAAAAATCAGCCTGGATGCACTTGTAGCTTCTTATCACATAATGCAGCCACAACCTCAGACTAAACGTGCTCTCTTCCTTCCGCTTCCAAGCAGAACCAGACCCAAGTTATGCCACAGAAAATCACTGCTTTCTTATTTTTGAAGTAGGGCAGGAAGAGAATTCACAACTTGGCTTGAGAATGTATCTGTTCTTCTTCATTTTTTTTTTTTAAGATTATTTATTTATTTGAGAGAGAAAGAGAGAGAGTGGGAGAGAGAGAATGAGAAGGGGTAGGCACAGAGGGAGAGGGAGAAGCAGGCTCCGTGCTAAGTAAGGAGCTTGATGTGGGACTCTATCTCAGGACCCTGGGATCAGAGCCTGAGCCAAAGGCAGATGCTTAAGCAACTGAGCCACCCAGGTGTCCCAAAAATGTATCTGTTTTTTAAGAACTTATTTTCTGGTTCACATTTTTTTTTTTTTTTTGAGAGATAGATTTTATTTATTTATTTGAGAAAGAGAGAGAGCGTACATGAATGGGAGTGGAGGGGCAGAGGGAGAGGGAAAAGCAGACTCCCTGCTGACCAGGGAGCCCAACATCAGGCTCAATCCCAGGACCCTGAGATCATGAGCTGAGCCGAAGGCAGACGTTTAACTGGCTGAGCCACCTGCATTCCCCTCTGGTTCACATTTTAAGTAAAAATTTCTAATAGGACACATTTAATTTAGATCTTCTTATTTATTCCTCAGGAGAAAAGGAAGAAAATATACCTAACCAACACTCTTTTTGTTCTGACCAGTTATTTGGTCTAGATTTAGAATCCTTTAGTTAATGGAGACTTTGAAAACCCATTCCTTTATATATTTGAAAACTAGCGGGTTTAGGGGGGAATTGACCCACTAAATTGAGTTTTTTTTTTAAGTGTTTATTTATTTACTTGACAGAGAGAGACACAATGAGAGAGGGAACACAAGCCGGGGGAGAGGCAGGCAGAGGGAGAAGCAGGTGTCCCACAGAACAGGGAGCCTCATGTGGGGCTCAATCCCAGGACCCTGGGATCATGACCTGAGCTGAAGGCAGACGCTTAACGGCTGAGCCACCCAGGCACCCCACTAAATTGAATTTTAAGAGGCCCCTGGCCTGTTCTCAAACTTGTACCTTCCTTTAGTTGAGACCTTTGATATTTTAGGTGCTGTCTTTCAGGTTCATAGTCCTCACTATTCGAAACTGACATGCTCACTCATTCATTTCACCATTGTCATTGATTTACTGAGCAGCTACAATTAGTTTGAACATATAAGATTACTATTTTTGTAGATTAAAAAAAAGGACAACTCAGTGTTCAATCTCATAAATATTTATTGAGGACCTACCATGTGAGAAAGCAGTTAAGGTTCAATTGTATAGGGAACCTAATGCAAGAGACTCCGGTAGAATACCAAACAACAGTGTTCAGAGAGTCGCTCTACTGATTTGGTACAATTGTCTATTTGCAAACAATGTTTTATACGGCACTTAATTTTTTGAAGAGTTGCCAGGTTTGCCAATCTTGCAGTTAATTTGCCTGGTCAACGGAATTGAACAAAATTATTCTTAAGTTTTTCTGGTTATAAAGGAAAAAAGGTGTACATAATTATTGAAAACAAATGGTTAAATAATATGAAAGTCTATAAAATAAAAACTGAAAGTTCTTCCCTTACAGCCTGGAGTAAACTGTGCTAACAACTTCTATTTTATTCCAGATCACTCTCTCTCTCTTTCTTTTTTTCTTTCTTTATTTTACATATGAAATGAAATCTGTAGCTTTTTTTTTTATCACTCAGAATGATATCATGACAGTTCTCCATACAGAGCGCTTCACTTCTGAAATCAAGAAGTGAAGATGTCCGCTCAATAATCTTTTTAATAGTCACTTCCCACATTTAATTGCTTTTTAATTGAGTACTTTTCAAAATTCATTTTGATTGTGGTGATTGCCCAAAAACATTCAAAGAAGGCTTATAGTCTGCAAACACTTTCATTTAAAGCCATCTTTTAAAGGAACATAAGGTACATGCAGCAACCACATGATTTTAGCACAGTGGGTTGAAAACAATACAAAAATAGTCATTCAAATGTCTTATCTCTAACCAACTTAGAATCCTCAAAAAAAAAAAAAAAGGAAAGAAAAGAAAAAGAAAGAAAGAAAGAAAAAAAAAGCAACAACAACAACACCCAAAACCCAAAACCAAACTAGGCTTCCTTGGGAGGGGTCGGGGTAGGGAGCGTGGAGTGGGGGTGGGAGGGGGGAGGGGAGATGTGCCGGGGAAGACATCAAATGATGTTGGTGTTTTCATTTTTCTTTGATTGAGATATAGCTGATATATAACATTATATTAATTGCTAGTGTGCAACATAATGATTTGGTATTTGTATTGTCTCATCTTAATTTTAGAAATGAAGACAATGAACTTTGAATTTCTACATGGAAGTTCACAGTCTCCAAATTTTTCTTAAACCTCTGCCATCTTACACCACTTACTTGCCGATGAACGTGGGAGACCAAATGAGAAGGTAGTGTACAAATGTTAACAGAATATATCTGAAATGATGTGTTATGCTTAATTTAACCACCCTTTCCCCCTCTGGATATAGTTGTAGTTGAATATAACACACATATATGGAATAGAATCATATTTTCTGCTAGTAAAAGTTCTGGCTCCTGGGGCAGGCATAAATATGTCAGCATTTTAATAGGTTTCTACAAAAAACATTGATTTCCAGGGGTTCCACCAGCTAACCCGCTGGAGAATATTGGCATAGTTGGAAGGATTTTGTGCCACAGTCAAAAGCTTTCGTGTTTCCTCTGAAATGAAGAAAGAGATTGGACTGGGTGATCCTGAAGGGTTCTTTTCAAGAACATTTAGTTCTTGGGCTTATTTGCAAAGCTTTCAGTATCCTATACCCCAGAGACGGAAAGAGCAAAATCTACCCTACAAATACCAGTTTACTGAGATACCCAAGTACTGATGCCATTGCTAGTAAGGTGCTTTTTTGGGCATGGGGGACATATCTATTTTGCATCTTCCAAACTACAGATGTATTCCTACTTAAGGAAAAAAAATAGTGTGCACTTGGTCTTTTCAACTTACTACAAAAACATTTACTCCTTTATTTCTTTTATATTGCAAGCTCTACTAGTGAACCTAAAATGTTATGGAATTTGATTTAGTGAAACAGTAACACAGATAAAGAGCTATGTATTTTGTACCAGATTTGCACCAAATCATGCATCTGTACCAAAAAATACAAATTATGAATACTATCTGCCTAGAGAAAGGCAGGCTTTGTTTTCTTGGGGCATGAAACATGAACATGAAAGTCTCAGGAAAATACAGGGTTTTGTTCTTTCTCTACCTCCACAGTGTATTTTAAAAGCTGAAGTATAAATCATTCAGGGCAGATCGATATGTGTGGAAATCTTAATTTTTTATTCATTGAAAATGATCAATGAAAATGCTTTAAAGTTACCTAAGACAAAATGATTTTTTTAAAATGCATAATTTCTTTGGTAGTATAATATTAGGAGATGACTGTAGCCCTATTCTGTTTTCCTCTCTTTTGGCTTTTTTTTTTTCCTTTTTTCTTTACTGTGGCTGGGAGAAGGAGAAGTTAAGAAATTGTTACTCTTAATATTGCTAGAGTGGTCAAGTGTTGTCCTGTTTTGCAGATAGAAATCTGAGTGGAAGACTCTAGGTGCTCAGCTTGAATTACTCTTAAGTCATTTTATACCGATGAGTGATTTTTATATGGGAGGGCCTCAGACTGCATTATGTCTGCATTTCTACCTCTGGAAAATATTTAGATGATTGCCTGAAATGGTTTAAAAAAAAAAAAAGGGTCTTTTATTTGTAGATCTGGAAAAATTAAACCAAGACAGGATGATCAGACTATTTCTTTATAAAAGGTACGAGGCACATTCCTTTATTATTAGCATATAGCATTTCTTTGCAAAAAGAATGCCTGTATTTATTGTAGAAAAATCCCAAACCACAAAATAACCCATAACCAATGGCTAGAGGCACTGGGAAAGATTACCATAATAACATTTTAGAATCTAGCCTTCCAGTCCTCTGAGTGTAAGTGAATGTAAGCAGCAGAATGTTTAGAAAGTCAACTAGTGAAGAACCTCCTCTCCTGGGAGGGTTCATTACCTTTAAGACCTGAAAAGAGAAGTTGCCAGGTCTGAGCTACCTGTGGGCAATCCCTAAACCCATCTATCGTGCTTAGAGGATTAGTTCATTTTGGGCCTCCCAAAGGTAAAATCAACTGTTCCTTATTGGAGAGAGTAAAAGGAAGAGTAGCTGAGCCCTAAAGCAGAAAGAAGAGGCCGGGAAGTGGCTGTGTGCCCAAGGAAATCAGAAGAGCTCGGGGTCTGATCATCAGGAAGACTGAATTTAAATACTGAGCACTGTGTGACCCTGGTTGCATTGGCAACCTCTCTGGGCACTGGTTTTCCCATTTATGAAATGAAGGGATAGCAGATAAGGGAGAATGGAATGTGGGAGAGAGACAATAGAAATATCTTAGGCAGGGGCGCCTGGGTGGCTCAGTTGGTAAAGCAGCTGACTCTTGACTTTGGCTCAGGTCATGATCTCAGGGTCAGGAAATTAAGCCCAGTCTCAGGCTCCACACTCAGCAGGGAGTCTTCTTGGAGATTCTCCCTCTCCCTCTATCTCTACCCCCATTCCCCTCATGCACACGCACTTTCTCCGTCAAGTAAATAAATAAATCTTTTTAAAAATTAAGGCGTACTTCCTAGTTAATTGGAAAGATGGGCCTGAGAGAGAACTATATTTCTAAATTGAGTGGTGGTGAGTAAGTGGGAAGAGATGAGGAAGGAGAATATCTTAATAGAAGGTTTGGATAAGATTTGGATCTCATTTAATTTCTTCATTCAAGATCTAGATCAGTGCTGTCCAATATGGTGGTCTCTAGACACGTGCAATGACTGAACACACAAAACATGACTAGTCTGAGCTGAGATGGGCCGTTAAGTGTAAAAGACATGCTGGACTTTGAAAATTTAGTACCAAAATTGTAAAATATACCCTTAACAATTTTAAAATATTGATCCAGTGTTGAAATGATAGTATTTTATCTGTATCATATTAAATAAAATATACTAAAAAATTTATTTTACCTGTTTCTTTAAAAAATTTTTTTTAATGTGGCAACTGGGAAGTTTTAAATTATATGGGGCTTGTATTCTATTTCTATTGGACAGTGCTCATCAAAGATGTTAAGCTAATGGAATGTACTTTGGGAAAATGTGTGATCGCTAACCTGTACGTGGATATAGGAGATGTTACAGTTTTAAGAACAGTCTATGAACTAAGAACAGGAATGAGTGTCATTAGAAACCTAGATATTTTGGGATGCCTGGGTGGCTAGTTGTTTAAGGGGTTGCCTTTGGTTCAGGTCATGATCCCGATTAAGTCCTGAATCCGGGTCCTTGCTCCCCAGGGAGGCTGCTTCTCTCTCTGCCTGCTCTGCCTGCTGCTTCCCCAGCTAGTGCTCTGACAAATAAATAAATAAATAAAATCTTAAAAAAAAGAAAAAGAAAAAGAAAAGATACTTTACAGATAAGAGAAAAGCAGGAGAATGGGAATAAGTAAAACACTTGAAGGGGAATCATGATA
>NC_081565.1:78248402-78312069 GCF_022355385.1 Mustela nigripes | reverse complement strand
ACAGGTTTCCAACTCTGTTTGAATGTAAACTCCTGCATAACAAAAAGCATTTGGAGGTAATCTGCAGGGAAACTTGCTGGAACCACACCCCTTTTGTAGTGACTGTTTACAGGTTTCCAACTCTGTTTGAATGTAAACTCCTGCATAACAAAAAGCATTTGGAGGTAATCTGCAGGGAAACTTGCTGGAACCACACCCCTTTTGTAGTGACTGTTTTATCTGTGCCTTTTATTGACTCTCTGAAATAGAGTTAGGCAAGAGGATGGGTGTGAGAGGGGAAGAAATGGGAACTGGTTTACAAAGCGGGTTTATAGATTCATAGGCTGAGCTCACACCGGGGAAAGGAGTTAGTATGTGTCAATAAGTGATTACAACTTCTCTGACAAGCTGAAGGCATTTGTTAAATCACAACTCATATTCCTGGAAAATGTTCTTTACTTTGTACAGATGAATCATTTACTTCCAGAAAATAGTACACTTACAGTACATGCCCTCAGTTCAGTCCTACTAAATTAATTGAGGTAGTCAAGTAGGGTCAGATTTCATGATAACATGACACCCTAAAAGGACACCAAAAATGTCCTAAACACCATATCCAATGGCTTGTGGAGTCTTCGTAAATTGCAGAGCTCCACCTGACAAATAACCTTCCCTTTGACATTTTCTTCTCTATCCCTCCTGGGTGTGATATCAGAGTCTGGTCATGGTTCTGACTGGTCCCGCAGGGAGGGAACTCAGAGTCAGTTGAAGAGCCAAGGTTCAAGTGCATAGTAGGTTCTCAATAAGTGAGAGCTATTGTGTCTTTTTCCTGAATATTTTCCTTTACCCAAAACCTAAATTAAAGCTTTCTTCTCTCCATGTGCCGTAGGATCACATCTACTGTTTTAGTGATAGAAAACCACGAATGCCACACCTGAACTCCTCTTCGGAGGTACAGTGTAATCACTGTGGACATTCTCCTGGCCTGGGATTCTGGATAACATACAGATATTTCTTCATCCCATATCTTCCTCTGAGGCCTCATGTCCTCTCTCCATTTTTGCCAGGCCAGCTTCACAGATGTGTGCCTGGGCCTTCATACCAGCTGTCCTCATAGCCTTTGCCCACCCCAGCACTCTGGGAACACTCAGAGGCCACGACGCTAACAAATCCCAACTCTGGCTTAGTTTGGATTTGTGTGGGAATTCGGGGAGACCACGAAAGTTTGATGACCAGATAAAGATAACTTTCCTTTTTTTTTTTTCAGTGATTGCTTTACTGGGCCGCCTGGATGGTGTGGTAGGTTAAGTCAGACTCTTGGTTTCTGCTCAGGTGGTGATGTCAGGGTCATGAGATGGAGCCCAGAGTTGGGCTCCGCACTCATCATGGAGTCTGGTCGAGACTCTCTCTCTTCCTCTGTCCCTTCCTTACATTCTCTCTCTCTGTCACTGTCTCTAAAATAAATAAATAAATCTTAAAAATAAATTAATAAATAAAGACTACTCTACTGAGCCATGATTGACCTACAAAGCTGCACATATTTGTTGTACACAACTTTCTGTACTCAACAACAAAACGAGAGGTTATGTTGACAGTCTTTAGCTTTGGGTCTTTTTGGAGGTCATGTCACCTCCATGACTCAGTTCCTTCATCTGTAGGATGAGTGATCTGGACTTGATCTCTAAACTTTCCAGCACTTAGGTACTGAGCTTCTAGAATGCAATAGGCATGGAGAGGAAAGCATGGGCTCATAACATTTTTCTAAGTTTTCAGGTGGAACAGTGTTGCTTGAAGCAGTATAGTGGGAATGGATTAGCTTTCTCAGAAAGTTCACATTAAGGGTAAATTTCAATACTTGTAATAAATTGATACCAGGTGAGCAAAAGCTTGCCATCCCTGACATTTCTGTGTATTTGTTCCGATTTTTGCTACTGAACTGATTCTTTATCATAAATCATGTCATTTATTAATCATAAAAATCTTGCTGATTTTAAATTTTATCTATTAACCAAAAAAGCTTTATCTGCTTGTTAAGAATTAAACAAATCCTTAATATATGCCCATCATAAAAAAAATTCAAACAATGGAGAAAATGAAAAGAATCCAGGAAAAACCAAATGACCCAAATCGTGATCCTCCAGAAATAATACGTTTTAGAATTTTGTTTTGTTTAGGATCCTACTGTGTTTGACCTTCCCTAAATGAGACCAAACTATAAATGCTCTTTTGTAACCTGCTCTAAAAAAATCTTAAATATATTGTATATCTTTGTTCAATAATGATCTAGAATAATCTTTTGTAATGGCCATATTCCATTGTATTGCTATATTATAATACATTATTTATTCCTTTCATGATGGACATTTAAGCTATCTTTAATTTCCTACTATTATAGACAGCACTGTGATGAATGTCAAGCCATACCTAATCTTACAAACATATTCAAACACACTCAGATGCAGAGAACAGACTCATTTTTTTAAAACAGGTAATTAGGAGGCAGCCTGTAAATACAATTTGATAATCAGCTTGTCACTGCAATGCCACAATTCCTGATTTACAAAAGATTAATGCATTGTAACCATTATTTTCCTGAAGGGTGGAAACTTACCCTTAATCACTTGATCTAAAAATTCATTTCATGCTATTAAAGAGCGGAAGGTAATCTAGTATCCTTTCCCCAGCTGAAGTGATTGTAGTTATTTCTAATTAAACCATCCCTGATGCACATGATAAAACATGTCCTAGCTTCTCATTTAATTCATTTGAAGGTTCACAGTCATTCATGTTAAAAGCTCTTTGTTTTACTTAAGTCAAAAATACCTTTGACTTGGGCTGACACCATCTCTTCTTGATAATCATTGAAGGGCATGGGTTGGATGAGTAAAACAAAAGCCAACCATTCCTACAAATTGAGAATTTTTAACTTAAAAAAAAAAAACCTGACATGTCAAGCAGATTAAAGCAGTGTGTATGAAATCATTTAAAAAGAGAGACCATTTCCTCTTTTTGAGACCATTTCCTCTTCAACCCTGTACCTCATCCAGTGTATGGGACATAAAGTGCACTTATTTGTTGCTGAAGAAATGAATGTTTGAACGAATGAAGCCAATTGTGGTTTGTAACTTAAATATTGGCAAATATCTGAACTGGTAGAGCTGCTTATATCTATAATTAGAATAATTCATATGAATTACCATACAATTGTGTTTTCTGTACTTATGCATGGGGCGAATGTTTTCCACTAAACATAACTCACTGGTTTTATCATTCTCAGGATCTGTGGTTTATGGAAAGCATGAGCAAGCTGTGTTCTCTAGGCCAAACCTAGTCTGCTGCCTGCATTAGTAGAGCCCATGAGATGAGAATGACTTTAAAAGCATTTTAAAATGGTTTAAGACAACCATAGGAAGAATGATGCTCTATGACAAGTGAAAATCACCTAAGATTTGAATTTCATCAAAAGAAAATTTCACCATGACATTTTGTAATGTATCATGGTTACTTTTGTGCTACCTATAAAGGTGAGTGGTCCATAAAGCCTAAAATAATTACTATTTGGCCCTGGACCAAAAATTTTGCTACTCCTAGTTTAGGTTAGTCTTAGGTTGGGCTGCTGCAAGAGAATATCATAAACCGGGTGGCTTATACCAACAGACATTGATTTTGCACAGTTCTGGAGGCTGGGATGTTCAGGAGACCTAGTTTGAAACTGCATGGGCAGTTTCAATGTTTGGCGAGGGTGGGCTTTCTGGTTTGTAGATGGCTGTCTTGTCTCTTTGTCCTCACAAGGCAGAAGGGTGGAGGGAACATTCTGGAAGCTTTTTTATAAGGGCACTGATCCCACTCATGAGTGCTCCACTCTCAGGACCTGATCGGCTCCCCCAAACCCCACCTTCTAACACTGGAAGTTAGGACTTCATCATATGAAGCTTGGGACACAGGAACATTCAGTATAGAGCAAGGTCCAAAACTATTTCTTGGGTGTGGAGGAGGGTATTGCTCATCTAGAAGCAAGAATTCTTTTGGGTGACTAGCCTTATGGAATGTTAGGGCAGTGTACTAAAATGACAGGTAACTAGGCAAAGACAAGTCATGAGGCAGTATGCCTTATTTGGTCAACAATTTGAAAATAACGGTGGTAGCATGTTTTCTTTTCTCTTTAACCCTCTGTAATTGAGGAGGCCAATCTTATGCAGTGTAAAATGTTATTTGAGAATACATCAACACACCAGAGTTTCTTAATGTCAGGATTGCTTAAAACCACCTTAGATAGGGCCTAATGGTTCGCTTGTGACTCTTCTGGCCTTGTCTGCCTCCCTGGTCTTACAGGCTAGGGACACTAATAGTTCTTCAAATAGCCTGAGGCACGATTTTAACATTTGTACTCTCTTGAGCTATTGTGGAATATCAAAGGGGTTTAATCTGTACTCTAATGTAGGAAATTATTGAATTCTTCTACGTGTTTTAGGTTTGAGATTTTATTTTTATTACTTTCTTTTTCTTCTATAGCCAAAACACACATTTGTACCAGGCTCCTGAGTGAAACCAAGGATTGCACTAGGAAGTGAATAGTTCAATTATTGTTATTGGTGTAACTCTGATTATAAAAGAAAGAGAGGGATGCCTGGGTGGCTCAGTCAATTAAGCCACTGCCTTTGGCTCAGGTCATGATCCCAGGGTCCTGGGTTCGAGTCCTACATTGGGCTCCCTGCACAGCAGGGAGCCTGTTCACCCTCTGCCTGCTGCTCCCCCTGCTTGTGCTCGCTGGCTCTTTCTCTCTCTCTGACAAATAAATAAATACAATCTTTAAAAAAAATTTTTTTAAATAAAAGAGAAATTATCTTATATTCACATATATCCTCTATCCTTGGGTTTCCTTCACTCATTTTTAATACAATATCAAGTTCCTCTCAACTTTAACATGGATCATTTTTTTTTTAGAGAAACAACTAGTAAACTGATCCATGTATCTGTGTATCTATGTATGCGTCTATGTGTGTATGTAGGTATGCAGGTATCTATTATCTATCCATGATCTAGCTCTTTATTTTAAGGAATTGACTTACGAGTTTGTGGAGGCTGGCAAGGCTAGAAGTCCAGTAGAATTTGGTGTTAGAGTCTTTAATCTGAAGGGAGTCTGGAGACAGAATTCTCTTTTTCTTGGGGGACCTCAGTCCTTGCTTTTAAGGCCTTCAAGTCTTACCTACATTAGGGAAATAATTTGCTTTACTCAAAGTCTATTGATTTAAACAAGCATCTAAAAAAATACCTTCACCTCAACATCTAGTCTGGTGTTTGACCAAAGAACTAGGTACTGTAACAGCCAAACTGACATGTAAAATTAACCATTACAAATATGTAAATGAAATAAATGCAAATAGATGTGTTATGCAAATATATATAAATAAGTATAAGTACATATGATACATATGTATCTTTGATTAATTATGCCAATTTAAGTTTTAAATTTAAAGGCAGCTTGACTTTAAAATCCTGAGAGTGTATAGCACTCTTGTGATACTGAATCTTGACTCCTTAGGTTCTTTTCCAGTTTGGGTTTATTTACTTGTCCAGATTCTATAAATTTATGGTTGATATGGTAGTGTGGTGGACAGAATAATGATCCCTAAAGATGTCCACATTCTAATCCTGGAACCTGTGAATATGTTACCATCCAGGGAAAGAGAGAGTTGAGGTCACAGATGAAATTCAGGTTGTTCGTCAGCTGACCGTAGAATAAGGAGATCATCTAGATTGTCTCAGTGAGTCCATTGTAATCACAAGCCCTTAAATGTGGGAGAGAGAAGCAGAAGAGGATGTCAGAGTGATAGGGTATACTGTGGACTGAAGCGAGTGCCCCCAAATTTATATGTTGGAACTCTACCCCACCCAGTGTGGTTGCATTTGGAGATGGGACCTTTGGGAGGTAAGTAGGGTTAGAGTTCAGGAGGGTAGGGCCCTCATGATGGAATTAGTGTCCTTATGAGAAAAGACATCAGGGAGCTTGGTTTCTCTCTTTCCGCCATGAATGGACACATCGAGAAGGTGGTTATCTCCAAGCCAGGAAAAGAGCCCTCACCCATCCCTGCTGGTACTCTGATCTGGAATTTCCAATCTCCAGAACTGTGAACAAGTACACATATATTATTAAGACACTCAGTGTAGTATTTCACTGTAGCACCTGAACTGACCAAGATGGGATGTGAGAAGAACTTGACCTGTTGTTGTTGCCTTTGAAGACAAAAGAAGGGGACCATGAGCTTAAAAAAAAAAATCAGGCAGTTCTGGAAGCTGGAAAAGTCAAGGAGCAGATTTTCCCCAGATCCTCCAGAAAGGAACTCAGCCCACTAACCCCTTCATCTTCACCCTGAAAGACCCATTTCTGACTTCTGACCTAAAGACCTATACAATACTAGATTTGTGTTGTTTTAAGCCACTAAATTTGTAGTAATTTGATATAGCAGCCATAGAAAACTAATGTTGATACTAAGGATCTGATAGGCAGGGTTGAGTACTTAATATTTCAACAAATTCAAGTATATCAAAGTTCAGGCCATTGTTGGGGTGCCTGGGTGACTCAGTCAGTTAAGTGTCTGCCTTTGGCTCAGGTCATGATCCTGAGTCCTGGGATTGAGCCCCACATTGGGTTCCCTGCTCAGCAGGGAGTCTGCTTCTTTCTCTCCTTTTGCAGCTCCCCCTGATTGTGCACTGTCTCTGTCAAATAAATACAATCTTAAAAAAAAAAAAAAATCAGGCCATAGTTACTAGAACTAGAGGTAAAGATCCTTTAGGAATTTTGCAAGCAGAGCACCTGGGTGGTTCAGTCCGTTAAGTATATGCCTTTGGCTCTGGTCATGGTTGCAGGGTCCTGGGATCGAGTCCTACATCAACTTCCCTGCTCAGTGGGGAGTCTGCTTCTCCCTCTACCCCTACCCACTGCTCCTGATCTCTCTCTCTTCCACTTTTTATCAAATAAATACATAAAATCTTAAAAAAACACAAAAACAAGCCAGAATTTTGCAAGCAGATGTCTTGTCAAAAGCACTAAAGACTCCCATGATTTTGTTCTGTTGTTCAGGACATGTATTTTAAATGTCATTAAGGGAATCTTATTGAGACTTTTATTTTAGTATTATCAAATAACTTACAAAGATAAGATCAGGAGTTTATTTGCAACTAATTTCCACCTGCAGATTTCAGAGCAATATATTGACTGCTGTGATCCTGATATAATTAATTTTTGAGAAGTTCTACCTTTGCCATAGTTTCTAAAAACAGAAAGGAAATAATTGTATACAGCTCAGTTATTTGGTAACATTGTAATAACCAAGCTTACTTTATGCTAAGGTTACGTTATTTCACTTAATTCTTCTAATCGCTCTGTGAAATAGGGATTCTGAAATCCACAGTGTCCACAGTGTCCAAAGTGCCACAGGGTATGGTGGCATCTGAACACAGGCAATCAGAGTCCTCAAGCTGTGATTTAAACCATTTTGCACAGTTACAGGGACTGTAACTATACCCTACACTTAATTGTAGCCTTAGTATCTAGTACAGTAAAAAGTAAATAGGATTTTAAAACAGGTAAGATGGGATTCTCAGCAGGATTCTAAAATTGATCTATCTATCATCTTTTTTATCTATCGATCAGTCTTTTTTAGTTTGAGTTGGAGAAGAAGATTCTGAAATCAGATAGGCTGGGATTAGAAATCATAAAGGAAGGAGACAGAGGCCTTGCTTTCCTTCTGTAATATATCTTGCTTTTTCCCAGGGGAACCTTAAGAAAATGGGTTTTATTCACTGGTTTAAGGCATGCTTTTATTATTTACCTCCCCTCCTCCTGCTGTCCACGATGAAGAAACTGTGGTTAGTCACCACAGTGACCTTTGCCCCACCCTGGAAGGAGCATGCAGTATAAGGACAAATTCTCTGAAACCGGATTGAGAAGACTTGTGTTCAAATCCTGGCATGGACATACAATTTAATCTCTTCGCTCTCAGTTTTCTTGGCTACTTATACTCCACTTTTCTGGATGGTTTTAAGTATTAAATAACATAGTTAAGCATTTAGCACAGAGTAGGTATTCAATAAACTTAGGAGAATGGTTTTTTGCCCTTCCTCTCTTCCGGCTCTTCTAGAGCCTCTCACCTCTTTCCCTGTGTTGGAGACCTAGAGCCGCTACATCCTAGTTTTGTGGTCTAAGGCAAGTTCATTAATCTCTGTGACCTGTTAATTTCTTTTATCTATAAAATGAGGAACAAAAATATTGGCTCTGGCAGCCTAGAGCAGCTTTTCACCCCTTTCTTTCTTTCTTCCTTCCTTTCTTCCACTTTCCTTTTTCAAATCAGAAGGAAGGACATCTACGGACTCCTTGACTAAGTCACTCTTCAGCTATGAATGAGAATGCTAATAAACAACTTGGAAGTTGTTATAAAATTAATAGCAAAACACTGTACATACGTTGCCATGGGGCATATAAGATTCCTAGATTTAAATTTCTTCTTGTCTTGCTCCTGATTAAAACCTATGAGTGGCTTCCCATTGACCTTAGAATGAACTCTAAATTCCTTAGCAAGCCTTCACGTAAGTTCCACCTATGTCTTCAGGGTCCTCCGAAAAACCTCTTTCTCTACCATTGTTCTTCTTAGTATTTCATATATATACACCGCATTTCTTTCTATGCAACGGTCTTGGCTTGTGCTATCAACCTTTCTTTCCTTTCCCACTTCTCCTGTCTTGACAATTTCTCTAGTCTTCAAATTTCATCTTAAAAGCCACTTCCTTTAGAGAAAGGCCTCTGTCCTTCTGATCATTCTCCATCCAACTAGATCAGTTACCATCTCATCTGCACTTGATAGTTGTCCATTACTTTTTTCTTCATAGCATTTGAGTCTATTTCAATTAAATCCTCTTTTGTATAATTATATGTTTGATTTTTATTCCCTTGAAAGGCGTAAGACTTGTTCACCCACACACAGGCTTGGAACATATGATTTACTCAGTACATAGGGATTGAATGAACACCAAAGATGTTTTTATGGGTGATAAAGCTAAGACATGGAGAGGTTAGCTAATACATTGGGGCTCAAACAGATGACCAAGGGCAAAGGCAGCCCTTGGATCTAAGTTTATTTGATGCCAAGGTTCCTGCTTCAGTATCTCCCTTTTTGTTTCTGAGTAGAATTGATTTGTTTGAAAAGTCTAATAAAATGATAATTGAGACAAATGACATCTTTAAGCATTATCAAAAAGTGATTCCTGCCTATATCCTCTTATGAAACTGCCCCAACAAAGAGACTATATTAAAAAAAAAAAATTTAGAAGTTTACCAATATAGTGATGGTTCATAAACTGTTATCAGAGGAATATGGACAAAAGAAAAGAGAAAAAAATCCTGTCTAATAAAATTGCCTAATAAAATTGAGGAGATCCATAACAGTTACTTCTGTTGTGGGAGTAGATAAATGGGATCATTAAATAATTCCCTGATTATAAAACCAATATTGTAGTCAGCTATGGCTTCAAAGACTTGTTCTTAAAAATTCTGTAGTAAGAATTCTGTATGGAGAATATTGCATTAGAATACGCATAATAAATCATCCTGGGAAATCAGTGGTGTCCTCTCCACCCGGATCCAGCTTCTAAGTTTCAGTTCTTACCTCATCAATTGTGATTGTGATCAAGGGTGATTACATTCATTTGTCATTTGGGCTGCCATAAACAAGTGTCACAGACTGGATGACTTAAATAAAATAAATTTATTTTATCATGGTCCTAGAGGCTAGAAGACTGAGATCAAGGTGTTAGCAGGATTACACTTTTCTGAGACCTCGGCCCTTGGCTTGTAGATAACCATCTTTTCCCTGTATCTTCATATGGTCTTTCCTGTGTGTGTGAGCGTGTGTGTGTGTGTGTGTGTGTGTGTGTGTCTTACTCTTTTTTTTTTTTTTTTTAATAATGACACCAGTCATACTGGAGTAGGACCTACTTACATGACCTCATTTTGCTTTAATTACCTTTTAAATTATAATTTAATAATAATTAAATAATTTAATATCTCCCCAAATAGTCACATTCTGAGATACTGGGAGTTAAGGCTTCAACATATGAATTTTGGGGGAAAAAAATCCAGCCCATAATAGTGATTTTCAGAATACTTAATCCATGGGGCACAGGTACAGACCTATTGGAAGAGCTGCTGGGCATAGTTTGGGCAAGGTACTGAGGGCCCTCTGCTGTACTTTAGTTGCAGGAATGTAAGACATGAGGGGACGTGATCCACTGTGGAAAGAGACCTGAGAGATTAGGAGTAGTGGCTATTTAACAACCAGCAGACACATATGTCAATGTTTTAACACCAAATATGGCATTTTGGGACCAACCAGCTCAATGTCTGTCTTGGACACATAAGAGGCATTTCACCATCCATTTTGAGTGCATTAATTATAGTCTTACTTTCTTGGAATCATTGCTAAAGTTGAGCCTCTACATTAGGCAGGATGGGGAAGAGATCCCAGATGTGTGATACACTCCAGTTATGAGCAGGAAGAGTGTGGGGGCTTCTCTTCAACTTACCAGGGTTTTAATTATGTTCTTTTACATAATACTAGGTGGTAGATGGGTAGGGCTGGGAGAAATGGTCATTGAAAGGCAGTGAGCAGGGGAGTGACCTCAATGGAGCTTACAGAAAACTGGGGATGTGTGGACAAGGTGGGAGAGGCAGGAGACTGGGACCCAGTTCACCAGTTAAGATGCTCTAACACGGACCCAGGCATGGGTGGATAAAGGCCTTAATTAGAGAGGGTGCAGTGGGAATGGAAAAAAAGATGGGTTGGAGAGAGGGAGAATGTGGAGAGTTTGTGAGAAGTGTAAGTCATTCCAGTGCCCACTTTCAGCTCTCCTGGTAGAGGGAAGAGCTTCCCACTGCTGGTTCTCAGGTAGTCCCAGCAGCCACAACTACCAATACTGTACTTTTCCTTGTCTCAGTTTAATGAGGAGAGGCTGATGTCAAGGCTTGTTTGGCCTTTCCAAGGCCCAGCAAGGGAGAAGATGCTTCATAGAGAGCCTTGAAAGTGACAGAAGCACGAAAGAGACTTCTTTCTTATGTTAGTTGTTTTTAGACAAGATTGGACGTGTTCAGGGTGATGTGACCCTAGACTGTTAGTTGCTTTCAAGTCTGAGAGTTATAAATGGGTTTAGGAAGTTAAGGCTGGTGCCACAGGGGGAGATGGTCAAATTCTGAACTAGGCAGAGGCTCTGGGTGAGCATCTGTAGGCCGATAAGGTCCATATGGACAAACATTAAAAAAAATTGTTATCTAGTGTCACATGCATCAAAATGAAATAAATTAAAGGAAAATGAAGTAAATTAAAGTAAATAAAAGGAAAATTGTTATCTAGTGTCATATGCATCAGAATGAAGTACATTGTACAAGCAATACGTAGACATGGCAAAATCTTGAAGGTGGAATGCAAATCGCTGACGTCTGGGAAACACTGGTGTGGAGGAAGGACTATCGAATAAATTTGGACGGGACTTGGAGTCGGGAAATCTGGATTCAGATCATGACCATGCCCTTTACCAATGGTAAGTGTTTGCCTCGGTGGCAAAAAGGGAAAAACGTTCCCAAATCAGCTTATCTCCTAGTCTTGCCGGGAGTCCTCATTGACTCTTACTTGTTTATTCATTCAACAAACTTGATCAGATCTGTACTCCATGGAGGCGAAGAAAAAAAACAACACTGTGTGGTTAAAATCAGTTACTGCTAGAGGGAGAAATGAGCTTTTAAATTTTTCGCATGGTGATCTGGCGTTTAAATTTAAACTCTCAAGGGCAGCCCTCTTTCATCTCAAAAGGTCACTAGATTAGGTTTAAAATGAGAGGGGCGCCAACGTGGCTCAGTCCGTTAAGCATTTGTCTTCAGCTTGGGTCATGGTCCCAGGGTCCCGGGGTGGAGCCCCACACTGGGCTCGCTGCTCAGTGTGGAGTCTGCTTCTCTTCCTTCCTTCCTGCTCACTTATGCTCTTTCTCTCTCTCTCTCTGTCTCTCTCAAATAAGTAAATAAAATACTTTAAAAAATTAAAGTGAGTTATTTCCTTTCTCCACAAATATGACAATAAAGTAAGTGTTAGTGGATGAGAACATTAAAATCAGAAACAGAAGTTACCAGTTTTCATTTAGCAACTTGAACACATAAAAAATCCACCTTTAACCCGCTCTTACTGTTTATACAGTGCTGGGAATACACGTGACACCTTGCAAAGTGAAAGCAGAAATGACAAGGTCCTTTCCCTGAGGAGCTCAGACCTAAACACCGTTGAACAAGTCGATGCAGCACTGTAGTGGAGTGCATAACTGATATGATGGGAGAAGTCAGGCTAGGGCTCTGGGCTGAAGATGTAGAAAAGTCATTCAAAGCCAAGGGGTTTGGGCCTGAGAAAACAGAAAGAAAAGTTGCTCCAGATATTTCAGTGGGTTGAAATAATAAATGTGGGGCAAAAGGACTCACAGAGAAGTGTCAAGTGTGCTCACCAACAAGTGGCCCCAAAAGAATCCACTGAATATAATTTCCTTTATTCCTTGTCATTTGCCAGTAGCTCTTGGAAATGTCTCTTCCTGATCTGCCCCAGTGAATACACTGTTTTGTCTTTGTCTTTGTACAGACAAAGGATGAGATGAGCAGTTGGCTATACTTTCAGGGACATGGGGTCAATTTGACAGTAGAGGCCATAATGAGGTAGGTAGAGTTCAAGTTCATCCCAGTGTTGGCTGTGAATCAACAAGTGTTATAAAAAACAGAAAGTTATCTAAATCCCATGATTGTTCATGACATTGACCATGCAGCCCGGCATGCTAATGGGGCTGTCACCATGGACCCTGTCTACACCACCTTCACTCTGTGTTCACCCTGCTGGGACCAGAGATGGTGGTGAAATCATCATGGCGTCCTTTCTGCTAGGGCTCTGGCTCTTCTAGCTTTCTGCTACTTTGAGTCGTAATAATCACCCTCAAAGTTAATATTTGAGGAGCATCTAGTCTTTGCCAGGCACTGTTTGAAGCACTTTGCGTATAATACTTCCTTGGTCCCTCCTAACGAGTAATAGCAGAAAACTCCACTTTACCGCTGAGGAAGTGGAGACTCAGAAAAGGGAAGTGGTTTCCTCAAGATCACTTAGCTTGTAGGTGGTAGAGGAGGGATTTGAACCCAGGTTTTCTTGCCTTGGCCCTTCTTCTTAACCGCCTCACCACTACCACTTCCCAGCAGGCCTCACTGAAGCTGGGAGAAGGTGAGAGGGTGGGAATCAGGATCATAGAAGGAAGCTCCTAGACTCCTCCCCTCTCAGCCCCCATCTCCAGAAAGAATCCCCTGAATGTCCTCCTGACAAGTTGTTCCTTTGCTTCTCCTCAGATGCTACCAGTGACCTGGAACTTGGTGCCACAGGAGGCATCCTCGTCCATTTTTAGATAGCTCTAATTGTTACCCAGCTATTCCATATTTTGAGTGTAAATAATTTCTCATCCTACCTTCACCTACTTGTCCCAGTTCTGTTTTCTGGAGCTCCACCAAGTAAGAGTGTTCTTTCTTCTGATGGACAAACCCTTAAATATTTGAAGATTTAAGGGATCTGGGAACCATCTCCTGCTTCACCCCAACCCTCTCTTCCTACTTGCAGCATAAATGCAGGATTTTATTCTCTAAATGTGACAGACCTTTGCATTCCTCTGTCTGTGAGTAGCTAATTATTTGTCCTCTTCATCCAGAAGGATTTGGTCATACACATGCAAGTCTAGCTCTGAGTTAGGATTTGTTTGCCTGGAACAGCTGCCACACCTCTTGCATTTTTCATACTTTATTATTCGGCCTCATTCACTCATCACACCGGCTTCTTGCATGGCCCTGGCCAGGCCTTGGTGTTAAATTAAGACAAATCATTGATCCCTTCACAACTTAACAACAATAGGAGAGGAACGCACGATAGTAAAAAACTAGTTCTGTGAAGATGGAGGGCTACCATGTAGAGAAAAAAAGAGGATATGAGTTGATTTGAGATATCAGGAGGAAGGTCCTTGAAAGAGGTAAAAGGGCTCCTGGTGTGGATTAGGTGAGAGTGAAGTGTTGGATACTTGTAAGGACAGATTGGCCGGTGGCAGAATAATAAACAAAAATAACTTTGGCGGTGACTTATGGTATTTCTGGTTCCATTTGAGGAAGGTAAAGATTACAGAGTATATAGGATGACATGATTTTTTTTTTAAACTAGGAATTATAACTGGCTATACAAAATGTGAGTTTGGCGGTTGTCTGTATAATATTACATTTTTGGTAGAAATTTCCAGGGGACTCAAGGACTTCTGTGTTTCAGTGAAACAGTTGAATTTTACAAAGAATATTGCCTTTTCAGGAAAGCTTTGTTACTGGAACTGATACCCTTTGGCTTGAGAACGAGGCTCCTCCCCTTCCACTGGGGAGTCTCTGTTGCGTGTTGGAACGTGAATTGGCCCAGCCTGCGTAGGTCACTAAGCTGTTACATGACTGTGGGGAAGACTTCCTCTTTTGAGACCGTTTCTTCATCTGTGAAGTGAGGGAGGTAGACTAAGGTTCTTTCCAGCTCAGAGGATCCGAAGTTCTTATTTTAATGTAGTGGTTTCCTGATATATAAAGGTCTAGTATGGGCATAAATCACCCATTTCTCCTTGTGACATCCACCGTGTTACTGATTAAATTATCCATGGCAATTTTCATGCCCTTTGCCAGAGGAATTATACATTCATATCCTTGCTGGGCCCCTAGGGTGGACAAAGTATATTTCCCTGCCCCTTGGCTTTAGGTTTGGTTTAGTGCTTTGACTAGTGAATTGTTAGCAGATATGACTAAGCAAAGGTTTGAAATATGCCTGTGTATGTCTTGGGTGCTGGTCCAAGAGGGATGTGGGAAATTGATCCTAGACAGACCAGACAAATGCACAGCTTAGAGCCAGCCCGGCATACATCAGCTGAATCCCTAACAGGTATTAAATGCTTTATGATTTGTTTGTTTGTTTGTTTTGCTGCTGAGATTTTGTAGTTGCTTGTTTTACAGGGTTAATTAATCATGAACGTAAGACATGCTCAACGTGTGACCTGACCTAAATCTCTGTTCTCAAAGGACATCACACACTTGCTCCTTCCAAATCTTGTTGAATGTTGATATTCTTTTATTTATGTGTGTGGTCTATGATTTATTTGTATACATTTTCATCAAGGCCTTAATACCCTTTAGTGGCCAACTTTTTAGGTTGGTTTGGATTTTTGTTTCACAGAGATGTCTGTCATTCCAGATGGTTTTGTCATTCAACCTATTTATTATACTTATGAGGGGAATCCCAAGCCACAGAGTTGAACTGACCCTTATTATTTTCGTCAGCTACCTGAATGCGGGATTGTGATTGAAATACACACAAGGAGTCAGAGCCGTTGAACTGTGGACTCCTTGCTCTCAAGACGGACTCCTCATTCTCATCCACCAACTTCGTCTGAAATGCTTAACTAGCTGGCATTTATTTATTGCTGCCCATCGCGGGGCAGGGGGTGGTTGGGGGGGAAAGACCACAGCACAGAAACAGTGGTGTCAGCAGTCTTTGGGGGCTTAAGGGTCTTGAGAATTAATGGATTCTTTTCTATCATGCTGTGTTCCAAAATTAATCTGGTTTCTGCCTGCCATGAACTGACACAGATTGTTGTTATATGGTTATTTAAGGCACAGAATTTACCCTCCACAATTAGGCTTTCGCCCGCTCTTCCATTATAAGATCAAACAAAGCAATCCCCTGTTTATATCCTCGAAAGCTGCGGGCTGAGATGCCCATTAGCCCTCTCATACTTGCTTTTCTGCCCAACTGCTACTGGCTCTTTTGGAATTTGATGGATTCACACTGTGTCCCCAACACATCATTATGCTTGCTTAAGGAGAAGTGAATTAAATTTAAACACAGTCTCATATAACTTGAAGAACGAAAATTCACGCTGTGGTCATCTCTAGTTCTTTTAGAAGAACTCCGTTGCATCGCATCTGTCATGTTATGTGGTCACGTTCCCTTGTCACTATTCTGCAAGCTTTCCAAGCTCAAACTTAGAGCATTTAGTCTATAAAGTCGTCGTGGTTGAGGTAACCAATAAATAAATAAATAAATAAAACCCCAAAAGATAAAAATGGGCATGGTAGGGACTTTATGGTAAAACTAATCAAGGAAAAAGCATTTTGGTCAAACATAGGTTTTGAGTTTATGTTTTCTTTGATAAGAAGAAAGAGATTTTTTACTCTGTAGATGGTAGTGATGCTGTCTTTTTCTCAGGTATGACAGGACATTTGTTGTGTACGTAGGGAGTAGCTCCAGATGGAAAGTAGGAGAGAAACGAGGCACTTAGCCCTTTTCAGGGGGTAGAGGAACACTTGTCCAGATCACCTTGGGGTTCACTTACATTGAGTGTGTCTCTTGCAACACTACCTGTTGTTGGAATGACACAGCAAATGTTCTAGTTAAATAGTGTAACAGAAACAGAAAACCTGCCTCGTGGAAATGGGACTATAGCATGGAATCTTCAAAACCTGTTTTACAGTTTATTAGGCACTCTCACATACGTTAGCACATTCATTTCTCAAAATAATCCTATAAGTATAGTTATTATTCTACCCACATATCAAGCATCATGTTCTTGGTTAGCTGTATCTCACGATTAATCTTCACTCCACATCTGTATGTCTTTCTGCTTTCAGATCAGAAGCTACTTAGAGGACAGAGTTTCAGGTTTTAATTTTTTAGACATCCCTGTGCAGGGCCATATCACGTTATGATGATGAAGACGTTCTAGGTCAAAGGTTAAGGGGTTTGCCGAGATCCACAAGTGGTGAATGGCAGACTCAGAGATTCAAATACTTGCTAGTTACCCAGACTGATACTCTTTCCACTACATGATAACCATTTTCCTATGCTACTTGTAAATGCCTGCATTTTTTTTGCATTCTGCCTAGCATTTTATGTTTTTTGTATGTTTTATTATCCTCAGTAATTTATATTATATTCATGTATGTAGCATGTAGCTACCTTAGTAATTTGGCCTGAAGATTTTCCATTTGCCCCTGTGTAGGCACTCCCTCGGTATATAAAGGAAACAAAGGAACCCTTAGGATCTCCCTATCAGGTTGGGGAAAGACAAAGAGTAGAGAAGATTCCTATGTGTGTGATCCTTCAGCTTAAGTGTTCCGAGCATTCTCAATATCACGCAGCTGTAACTGAAACAAGATTCCCTTGTCTTCTCCTTCCAAGTTCCCCCAAAGCAGTGTTTTCAGGTATCACTCTGCCTGTTGTCCCCTGCTCCCAGGCATTGTGTTGTGGGGAGCTGAGTGAAGGAGCCCTTCCAACGTGAAGAGTTTTGCCAATGAAGTTCTTTCCCTAAATTTTGCAAAGAAAAACAATAGGGAAGATTTCCTAATCTGGCTCTTGTTTCTCTCCTAAATGGGGAACTGAATCAGTCTAAGTAGTATATAAAATTAATAACAGTTGGCAGAGTGTCGCCAAGCTTGTGGAGTCTCAGGGACTGGGGGGGGGGTTAGTTTTTGCCTTCTGCAGTCATATTTTTCCACAAATATGTCTAAAAAATACCCATGAGCTATTTTTGTTCTCACTCAGCATGGCTTTGGTGTGGGACCTGAGGAAACTGACTTTACTAGGACTGATTTTCCCTATGATGAATGTAGCTATAAATGCTGATAGATCTCAGCTAATGCTGCATTTGAGATCTTGATACCAGAGAGGAATATCTAATTCAAAGTCCATTTACCCTTATTTCAAAAACATTCTTTTAGTGGTTCTTTTAAATAGCAATCTTTCCTAGTATATGTCAGCCTTTGCTGAGAGAGAGAGATGTTATGGAGGAATTATCCATAATTATGTCACTATTTATCTGCCAAGTATCTGTCAACAAGTGAACTTAAGAATTAAGAACCGTTGGCAACAAAAGGTGTTGTGAAAATGTGAAATCATCTATGAAAATGTATTTGTCTACCACAATCTATGATTTAACTTACCAGTATTTGATTTATACCTAACACCTCAAGAATACTTACTTAAATATAAGCTTAATGATAAAGGATTAGACTTTTGGGGTTGGAAGATATTATGCAAAGTCACAGTATGTAAGAATATTTAATATTATGGGAATAAGAATGGAGAATTTTCAGTATGTGCTTCCCAGTCTGTCAATGTCTTATCCGTGGAGGCTGGAGTGTGGTACAGTATTGACGAGCCTGGGCGCTTAGCCAGCTTGGTGAGTTTGTGTTCTGCTTTTTACTCCTCTGAGTAGCTGTGTGAACTTTGGTCAACTTGCTTAACTCCCCTTGCCTCAGTAAAATAGAGATCTCATTAATATCTACCCTTAGAATTATTCTGATGATCTAAAAAAGTAATGCATTTAGAATAGTACCTGGCATAGACTGATAGGCCAATAATTCCAACTATTTTGCATATTTATAGATAATTTAACTAAAAGGGAAATATTTGGTCTCCAAAAGACCAAAGGTCGTTACCTATTTGTTTGCTGAAATATACTAAGAATGGTTCTATCTAGTGTCTCAGAAGGAAGATGGCCCTGCTGACAGCTTGATTTTGGACTTCTGGTCTTTAGAACTGGGAGATAATACCTTTATGTTATTTTAATGTATTCACTTCATGGTGCTTGCTATGGCAGCTCTAGGAAACTAATACACCAGTTACTTGGTTATATAGAAATGCCATAGCAATTGTGTTTGGTTGGATTATTTGCCTTGACACATAAATAATAATAGCAAATCTATATTGGGCTTTGCCTATGTGCCAGGCAATTTGCTAAGAAGTTAATGTCTACGGTCTCATGAAATCCTTACATCGCCTCCATGAGGTGCACATTATATAGGTGAGGAAGCAGAAAGCTTTCAAATTACTTGCTTAAAGCACAGCTAGTTGGTAGCAGAGCTGGGATTCCAGATCTATTTATTCAACTATTAGCCACTAAACTATCCAGCTTCTTAACTATAAAATGACAACAACATTATGTATGTTGTGGTCCTCACAGGGACAGGGATCTTGGTCTCTTTGTGTGTATTCTGTCAGTGTGTATGATTTTTTGTGTGTGTATGTGTACAACAGTGTTAATTCTGATCCTGTTAGTACGGCGCAGACTTGGGATGCCCACTTAGATTTACATTCTTATCCCACGCCTTACCAGCGTCATGGTCCATTCAGTAAGTAATTCGTCCTCTCACGTTCATTTCCCAGTCTAGAAAATGGGGATGCTGTCATTAGTTTCTCAAGATGTTATGACTTATTATGATGGGAAACCACCTTGGCACAGTTCCTGGCCAATAGAAGGAGGGCGATCAACACTTTTCCTTCTTTCTTTTTTCACTCTTATTAGCTTTGACTGAATAACTGAGTCATTTTAGAGCATTGATTTTCAGTCAGGGGTGATTTTGCTCCCCAGGGGACATTTGTCACTGTCTAAAGAAAACATTTTGCTGCAACTGGGGGAGGGAGGGGTGATGATACTGACATCTATTGAATGGAAGCCAGGGATGCTGCTAAATGAGCTACCATATAGGACCCAGTGCCCCACAAGAAATAATTATTCAGACCAAAACATCAGTAGTGACAAGGATGAAAAACCACTCTTTTAAGTAATCACAGTGTTACTTTATTATGGAGATGCTACGTGAATCGGTTGTCATTCTCACTGGCTCAAGAATGGGTAGACCGTTCAGGTTTTCTCTTTCCCAGATGACAGGGGCTAAATTGTGGCTCCCCCCTCCCCCATTCATATGTTGACACTCTAACCTCCAGGACCTCAGAGTGTGACTGTGCTTGGAGACAGGGCCCTTAAAGAGATAATTAAATTACATGAGGTCCCTAGGGTAGGCCCTAATTCAATCTGATTGGTGTCGTTTAGAGAAGAAGAGATTAGGACACATGGGGATATCGGGGATGTGTGAATAAAGAGGAAACACAATGTGAGAACATACCCAGAAAGTGGCCGGCCATATATGAGCTAAGGGTAGAGGCCTAAGAAGAAACAAAACATGATGACATCTTAATTGTGACCTTCTAGCCTCCAGAACTGTGGAAAATAAATTTCTTTCGTTTAAGCCACCCAGTTTGTGATATTTTGTTGTGATTGCCCTGGCAAGCTAATAGATTAGATGTCAATTTGGGTGTGCATGTGCATATTTATTGATAAGGAAGATTTATTCAAGTTAGGATTTGGCCTGCTTTCCAGCCTCATCAATTCCAGTGTACTATTACTTACCTGAAGTGGGATTCACTTCCCTGAGAAATCTAATGTATAAGAAATAAGAAAACTTGAGAAGTTTGATTTTTTTAACGTGTTTTTCTTAATATTTTCTGTTTATACTTGGTTTGACCTAAAATACTTAAACTAATAGATTTTAAAATTCAGACCAATACTTGGAAGGATCTAAAGTGAATAATATGCCACAAATTTTATCTGAAATGTGATGTAGATACAAAATTTGAAGAGACAAGGGGCACCTGGGTGGCTCAGTGGGTTAAAGCCTCTGCCTTCGGCTCAGGTCATGATCCCAGGGTCCTGGGATCGAGCCCCACATCGGGCTCTCTGCTAAGGGGGGAGCCTGCTTCCCCTCCCTCTCCCTCTGCCTGTCTCTCTGCCTACTTGTGATCTCACTCTCTCTGTGTCAAATAAATAAATAAAATATTTAAAAAAAAAATTTTTTTTAAATTTGAAGAGACAAATACTTTTTAAAGATTTATTTATTTATTTATTTATTTATTTGAGAAAGAGAGAGAGAGAGCCAACAAGTGGGGAGGGATTAGAGCAGGAGGGAGAGGGACATGCAGACTCCATGCTGAGCACAGAGCCCCAGGAGATCATAAGATCATGACCTGAGCTGAAACCAAGAGTCAGATGCTTAACCAACTGAGCCATCCAGGTGCCCCAAGAGATGAATATTTTCCCTAAAATATCAGATGATTAAGTGAATTTATTAGATAATTCAATGAGGAAAACTGGAATGGAGCATAATTTAGAGCATTATTGCTGGTTATTTGTCACATTCAGTCTTTAAGGATAAGAATTAAACCAAAAGTGGCTTCTAGGAGAAGCTTTTTTTTTTAATTTTAAGTTTTTAAAAAGATTTTATTTATTAATTTGAAAGAGAAAGTGAGACGGCGCCCAGCAGGGGGAGGGGCAGAGGGAGAGGAGGAAGCAGATCTCCTGCTGAGCAGGAAGCCTGATGTGGGACTCAGCACTGCCACACACACACACACACACACACACACACACACACACACCCCTCCCCCGCACGTGGGATTATAACCTGAGCTAAAGGCAGACACTTAACCCACTGAGCCATGGGGGGTGTGGGGGCCTAGGAGAGGCTTTTTAAATGGAAAAGGCCAGGTGAGGTGGCCTAACAATAGAGACTCATCCTACTGCTTTCATTTTAAAGATCTGAAATATCCATGCTCCCTCTTTGCTTATCTTCCTCTCCAGTAGGATCTCCATCTCTCTTTTTCTCAGCAAAACCGTGATAGGTGAAGACCTCCATTGTGGATCTAAGCATGGCCTATGTAGAAACTTATAACCAGTTGAGCATTTGTTTACTTTAGAAGCAATTTAGGCAGCTCTGAGCAACTCCCTTCAGGACACTGCTTTGATAAGTGAAAAATTCCGTTACATCACTGGACATTTTTTCCCATCGTAAAGTTACAACCTGCTACTTTCTTTAAAGTTTAAAATTTTATTTTTTATTTTTAAAGGAATGCATGCTTATTACTAAAACATAGAAAATTCAAAATAATATTAGGAGGAGGACAAAACCACCCATAATTTAATTATTCATAGTAAATTTCTTCCCATGGTTTTTTCCTCTTTTGTTTTCCTCTTCTAGTTTTTCTTTATCTCATACAAGGCTTTTTGAGGAGTTACTGTTGAATCTCTTGGCCTTTCTGCGAGGACCTGTTGTAACAAATGTTTACTTCTATCTGTAATGCTTGGCTTGGATTCAGGTGTGTGGCTGTTTTTATGCCCCATCTCCCTGCCTTGACTCTGTGAAGGTTTCTGATAAAGGCTGAGAACATTAGATTCTGGAATAAATGACTGTGTTTATGGATGCCAAACATTGGTTCTAGGTGAGAAGCTCTTCTTCTGATCACCTGTTGGCTCTGGTGCTCTCTAAGAAGCTCAGTGGTGAAGCTTTTGCATAGAAGACAGTGGGCTGTCACCATTAGACCCTTCTAACTACCAGCAATGATGTCCAGCTAGCTTCCTTCCCTATGACATTCTGCCTCTAACTGCGATGCGCAGATCATTTAATGTGGCCCGTAGAGTCTTAACGTTTTAAGTGGTAGAACTGTCAAGTGGTTAATGAACTGACACTCAGCGTCATTTGGGCCTGTCGTTTGGGCCTGTCGTTAAGCCCCAGGTTATCACATTAACCAGCTGAGTAATCTCAAAGAAGATACTTTAACTTTCTAAGACATAGCCTGACTTTTCTTTCTTTTCTTAAAAATGAGGATTATAATATGGGATTCTAATAATCATAGGTCATGTTGTAAAGATTCCATGAAACAATGTTGGAGCATTTATAACCACAAGCTCTGGAACCGCCTGTCGGGATGTAAGTTCCACCCCTGCTGCTGATGGGTAGTGTGGTCTGGAGCGTGATTTTTAGCTTCTCCATGCTTCTGGTTCTCCCATGGTTAAATGAGGATAATCACAGTTCCTATTTTTTTTTTTTTAAGATTTTATTTATTTATTTGACAGAGAGAAATCACAAGTAGATGGAGAGGCAGGCAGAGAGAGAGAGAGGGAAGCAGGCTCTCTGCTGAGCAGAGAGCCCGATGCGGGACTCGATCCCAGGACTCTGAGATCATGACCTGAGCCGAAGGCAGCGGCTTAACCCACTGAGCCACCCAGGCGCCCCCTATTTTTTTTTTTTTAAAGATTTTATTTATTTATTTGACACACAGAGATCACAGGTAGGCAGAGGCAGGCAGAGAGAGAGGAAGGGAAGCAGGCTCCCTGCTGAGCAGAGAGCCTGGTGTGGGGCTCAATCCCAGGACCCTGGGATCATGACCTGAGCCAAAAGCAGAGGCTTTAACCCACTGAGCCACCCAGGTGCCCCTCACAGTTCCTATTTTGTAAAGTTGTTGTGATAGTTAAATAAGTGAATACATAGAAAGCACTCATAATAGTGACTAGCACATGATAAGTACATGATAGATGCTAGTTGACTTTATTATTGTTATTATTATTGGCATTTATAAAGCCTGGTCCAGAGTGAGCCCTTGCTAGGCTGTTTGTTCTTATGATTCTTCTGTGGGCTGGTCCTTGTTCTTTCTCCCCGTTTTTTTCTATGCTTAACTTATTGAGATGGATAACCAGGAATGTGCCTTATGTTGAAATCACCATGCAGAGAAGAGTGGCTGTCGTGAACAGCACTCACTAGAGCACATGATTTTCTCTTTTTTCCCAACTGTTCTCCATCCACTAGAAAAAGAAGGCTGTGCTCCTCCCATGTCCACGTAGCAACAGAGAGCCATTATCCTGGAGAGGCCTTTCAGAAATAACTATTCTCAAGTACGCCCAGTTGGCAAAAGGAGGGCTACCACCCTGGCGATGTTGCTGAAATATGACATGCCTTTCACAACAGTGAAAAGGAAATTTATCTGGCTTCGCTTCTCAGTAAGGTGAGGCACACCCATGCCACCCAGCAGGATGACAGCCTGCACAACAAGACCCAGAAGGAGCCTTAACCTCCTTATTTCTACGCACGTATTGTACAAGATTCAACCTTCAATGCTAGATTTTTTTTTAACCTCTGAAAAAGAGAGTTTAGAATCTTCGGAAATTCCAATTTGAGAAATTTTTGTGTGTAAAGAAAACATTTTCTGCTTGAATCTCCATCATAAGGACAACACTTGCTAAAAAAACAAACAAACAAAAAAACCTACATCGAGGGGCACCTGGGTGGCAGTCAGTTAAGGGGCTGCCTTTGACTCAGGTCATTATCCCAGGGTCCTATGATTGAGTCCCGCATCCAGCTCTCTGCTCAGTGGGAAGCCTGCTTCTCCCTCTGCCCCTCCTGCCTACTCATGTTCTTTCTCCCTCTCTCTCAAATAAATGAATGAAACCCTAAAAAAAACAACTATACTGAGTGCTAAAATGTAGCTCTGAGACTCAGTTACCTCTGTGCTCAAGAAAGCACTAAGAGCATATGATGGTAACAGAAGTTACCATTTGGGGCCAAAGAATTCTGTTTTGTTTTGTTTTTCTATAGATTTATAGGATATTGGTATTTAACAAAAGGAATAAAGAATATGGTAGAGCATCATCGTTAATGTCATTGATTTGTATCTATGCTGCTATCATGTACCAACACAAAAGAGACAGTTACAGGTAGCCAAAATGTATCAGAGCACTCCTAGGCCCTAGAGTGTAGAGGTTTTTGTTTTGTTTTGTTTTTTACCTCTGAAGTAATGTCAAAAAGGATTTCATTTATTTAATTTGAGAAATAGAAATTGTGATGGGTTGGACAAGTGCTCGGCTGCAGTTTTTGTGTTTCTTTAAAATAACTTCTATTCAGTGTCTCCCATGTGCCAGCTGCTCTTATGAATGCCATTTTGCTGCATAACCTACAAAAAAAAGAGTTTGGCATGCAAATTAATAATATAAAAATAAATGTAGGGAGAATATTTAAGTCTCTGCCAGAAGGTATATTACTCTCATATTATTTTTTTTTTAAAACCATGCTTCTTTAAATATAATTGAAGTTCAGAATTCTGCAATTCACACAGGTCTACCCCCAGTTGGTTGTATTATTGGGACTGGACTTTAACAAGACAATGATTGAGGATAGCTGTTTTATAGCAATACACATGCTAGATTTAGATGTGTTCCAAGCGCAAGTTCAAGCCTCAATTCTCCCACTTACTCACAATGCCTCACTTAGACCAAAACAATAATATCTGCGGTTAAGGTTGTCAATTTCATGGTACCGTAACATACAGAAACCATTATGGAAGGTGACACGCAAATGTTAGGTATTATCAACAACCAAAGATTTCAAATATCACTATCTTGAGTCAGCTATTCAAATTGAATTTGTCTTATCCACCTTTGATTTTACTTACAAACTGAATACGTACCAAGGACCCATGTATTTCACTGAGCATGGAGTTCCCATCAACAATAACTGCCTCTCTCCAGGTTGACTTTTTGGTAAGAAGAGAAGTACTGTGCATGTAGATATTTAGACTAATACTAACATGGAAGATTACATTTGGTAATAATAAATGGTAAGAGAAAAACAGAAAGAGGAAGATATTACAAGGACTTGTTCTAAATCTACTCTGGCTCAGCACTCCAAAGGGCTTTAAAATGGTATTTTATTTCATTTTCTTCTTTGCAACTGGGAGATGAGGTTTAGGCCACCTCTATATAGGGATGACAGTGCTGAGGGGAGCAAGGAAGGCTCTGGAATTACAATTAAATTCAGCTATCTTTGGTGAGACACTTGCTGGGAGAGGCGGTAGAGCAGAATGGCTAAGCTTGTGGGCTCTGGATCTTGACCATCTGGAATCAGGTTGTGTCTTACTAACCTTGGGCAAATTACTTTGTCTGTAAAGTGGGAAAGATGTGTGGCATCATCTTCCTAGGATGAAGACAAGGATTAAATAACAGCTATAGTTTTCAAACTTTAATATGCTCCTAAGTACCTGGGGATCCTGTTAAAAGTAGGGTTCTGATTCAGTAGATCCATGCGGGGGCTGAGAATCTACACGTCTAACAAGCTCCGAGGTGATGGCCAGGGTACATCACATTTTCAGTAGCAGGGAGGCAAAGCACACAGAATGGTTCTTTTCTTTCTTTCAGAGAGAGAGAGAGAGAGAGAGAGCACAGGCACATGTGAGTTGGGGGAGGGGAGCAGAGGGAGAGAGAGAGAGAGAGAGAATCTCAAGCAGACTCCCCACAGAGTGCAGAGCCTGAGGTGGGGTTTGATCTCATGACCTATGAGATCATGACTTGAGCTGAAACCAAGGGTTGGACACTTAACTGGCTGAGCCACTCAGGTGGGTGCTGGGAAATTCGAAACACTCCATGTATGTTGGCTATTATTATCCATCTGGTATGATGCTACGTGTTTTCACAGACATTGTTACAGTTAATATTTGCAATAGCCTTACATTAGGTATTATTGTATCTTCACTTCCTAAATGAGGAAACACATCTAGAAAGACTGATGGTGATTGTCAACATTGTTTTTGAACCCTGTTTTCTTGATTCTAAGAGCTGTCCTCTTTTCCACACTTGAAACTCTTTCTGATTGTGGGTCCGGCAAAAACAAACAAACCGAAGATGAAACAACAGTGGATCTAAAGCCTTTCTTTCCTGGTCTCTGACTTTGGAGGGAGAGGGTGTTTCTCCCATGCAGGTTGCAGGAAAAATACACAGGGAGGCAAGTGACTTCCAGGTCCATTACATGATTTCTATGTTCTCCATATATTAAAATATTTATCTTGATTATATTTGTGAAGAAAAATCAAACAATACAGATTGGTATAAAAAATAAACTGAATAGCACCCCTCAAAAATCTCATTGTCCAGAAGCAACAATAACATGTATATATTATGTAAAATCTCAAATCATGTATGTACACACACACGCACACACTATCTGGAGGTTTCAGGGAAAAATCCACCTCCAAGCTCTTTTGGATTGCTGGCATAATATATATCCTTACAGTTATAAGATTGTAAGACTGAGGTCTTTTGCTGACTACTGGCTAGGGATCACTCTCAGCTCTTAGAGGTGATGTCAGATCCTTTCCATATGGTCCCCTCTGTCTTAAAGCCTAAGTAAGAACACACTGAGTCCTTCTTGTGTTTTGGATTTTGAGTTCCCCATATGCCATCAGCCCTACTATTCAAGGGTCAGGCCCAACTGGATGATCTTCTTTTTGATTAGTTCAAAGTCAACTGATAAGTAATCTTAATTACATCTGTGAAATCCCCTTTTCCGTGTAATATAACATGATCACAGGTGTAAAAGCCAAGACAAAGGTCCTGGGGCACATCTTAGAATTCTGCCTATCATAGTAGGCAGAAAAACACTTTTTTTTTTTTAAAGGAAATTACACAATATTTATGCCTCTGCAAAGTTTTCTACTCTTCCATGAAAGCTTTGAAGATGTTTCTCAGTAAGTATAGCCTGGCCTTTTAAATTGCTAAATAATATTCTTTTTAAAAGGATTTATCATAATTTAACAATTTCTCTGTGGGTTAGATTGTTTCCATTTTGCAAATGTAAACATTGCAATCATGAAAACATTAATGCTGTTCCTTGGCTAATTAATTGCCACTTTAAGGTAAATTGCTAGTTATGAAATTGCTGATCAAAGAGTATTAATGCTTAAATGTTGTTACGCATTTCTAGTCTGCCTTCTGGAAAAGTTGCATCAACATATATGCTCCTTCACATTAATGATTTATTAAATTGCTTGTTTTACCACACCTTTACCAACAGTGGATTGCAGCAATTCTTTTAATCATTGCTAATCTACTAGTAAAAAAGTGTATTTTGTTCTTTTTTTATTCTTTCTTGATCTTTAGTGAAGTTGAACATCTTTCTCTGTGTTTTTCCCATATATCTTGCTTCACTTAGGAACTGTCAGTTGATTTCCTCTATTTAATCAATTTCCTCTATTAATCAGGGAACTTTAACAGCAAGCTGTAAAAGTCAATTCTAGTTGGGGGTGCCTGGCTGGCTCAGTCCAAGAAGTGTGCAACTCTTGATCTCGAGATTGTGAGTTTCAGTCCCACATTTGGTATAAAGATTACTTAAGTAAATAAAACTTTTTAAAAAGTTAATTCTGGTTAGGGCGCCTGGGTGGCTCAGTGGGTTAAAGCCTCTGCCTTTGGCTCAGGTCATGATCTCAGGGTCCTGGGATCGAGCCCTGCATCGGGCTCTCTGCTCTGTGGAGAGCCTGCTTCTTCCTCTCTCTGCCTGCCTCCCTGCCTGCTTGTGATCTCTCTCTCTCTGTCAAATAAACAATAAAATCTAAAAAAAAAAAAAAAAAAAAAAGTTAATTCTGGCTAACCTAGATAGGAACTGATTTAGCTAGAAGGATATGGAGGAACTTAGAGAAGCAGTGAGATGGTTAGAGAACCAGACTTAGCAAAGGAGGGCCAGGCAGTGGAATGCAAGAAATCTAATGCTGTAGGATAGGATAGTTAGTATTCTGTTATTGACATCTGCACAACCCAATGCCACTAGCTTGGGACTCTAGTAAAAAGTAGGAGCTTATACACTGTTAATACTCGTCTGCATTAGGTGGATATTCAAATGCTGTGTAGACCCCTCCCCACAAAAGAACAGATGTCCTTCCTTCATTTTTTCAGTTGCATATATTTTTTTATTTATTAGAGCACTTTTTACATTATGGGCATTAATACTTTATACTTGTGTTGCATGAATTGTTCCTTTTTTCTGTTTTTTTCTTTTTCAAATATTGTGGCAAAGTAACCTTTTTGAATGATGACTGTAATCATTTCTTTCCTGTAGAATCTGATACAATTGATATAGCATTGTTTCTTAGTCAAATAGCCCCTTCTGTCCCAGGCCACAGGGAATTTAACTAGGGAGTCAGTATGTGGAGGAAGTTGGTTTGTTATAGGGAGATTATCTTTGTCTTTCCTCTACCTAACAAGGTTACTTCATATCCAGTGCTAGAAAATTCATCCACATTCTTTCTGGGGGAATTAAAAATGTTTTGTTAATTGAACAAAAGAAGATGGATCATTTATTTATATTTGGGTTGTTGTCTGGCACATTAGGTTACCCCTTCAAAGCTCCTGGAAGCCAGTCACATACCAGAATCAGAAGAGCTTGGACTGAGAGTGGCCATGTGCTCAATGAGTGATTTCTTGTTGGAGCCTACATTCCTATGTATCTTCGCAATAAACCTCTCTCATAGAGATGGTTTCAGTGTGGCTTTTTTTTCCTTGTATAGTTTAGGACTTTTATCATTATAAACTTTTTACCACTTAAATTGTTTAAAAAACGGTGATCTAACAGATAATTTTTTTTTGTAAACTTCACTTGTGGTCAATATTCCTTGGTAGTGTCAGAATTTATGAGGCATTGTATCTGTCAAAAGAGTTCTCCTCAATGCACACCTTATCATTTTCTTGTTTAACTAGTTCCTTTGCTCCAAGGAAAACCCCTGTTTTATACTAAACTGACCCATGGTCCTTCCTACTAATCAGCCTTCCCCGCATAGAGTTAAAGTTCTTTCTTCTCCAGAAAGCCTCAGTAGGATATTTACAAAACTCTGGGGAGATGTAGTCGAATCTTGTGTATGCTTTCAATAAGGAAATGAATACAATGGTAAAAGAAATTAACTTCCATATAAAGTCAGGAAGACAGGCTAGGATCATGAAAAGAACCAGAACATGTTTTCCAAAAGACTCTGTGGGCAAATAAATCCATATTTCCAAATCAATGCTTTCCAAAGCTCAGGGAGAAAAATAAATAATGGTTTCAGGGCAACATGGCTTTCCAAATTTACCACCTACAATTAAATCCGTAAGTACTCCCCAATGGTGCTTCAAAAAATTCCTGAATGTGCTCTTGTCAGCTTTATTCTCAACTCCTGGGGTACAGCATTATTTTCTTCTCTATTTTTGTCAGGAGATACACATGACTAGAACATTCTCTCCTGACACGTTTTGTGAATTGGAAAGATAAACTTCTGAATGCTGGATGAACAATCTGAACAGACCTTTTCCTCACCAGTGGGTTAATCTCTATAATATGAAGCTACAATTCCCTGTTGGGCACTATATTGATGAAATATTAAGAGAAGGGCCATCAGTGTGTACCCAACAGGCATTTTGAAAATATGTGTCCTCATCTAGCCTAAAATTGGATTTGTGTTTTTCTTTTCTTTCTTTTTTTTTTTTTTTTAAAGATTTATTTATTTATTTTGAGAGAGAGAGAAGAGAGAGCATGCACACAAACGTGAGTGGTTGTGGGGGTGGGGGGCGGGGGCAGAGGGAAAGAGAGAAAATCTCAAGCAAACTCTCCACCAAGCATGGAGCTTGACTCGGAGACTCAGGGTTCAATCTCACCACCCTGAGACCATGACTTGAGTTGAAACCAAGAATCGGACATTCAACCAGCTGAGCCACACAGGAGCCCCGGATTTGTCTTTTTAGTGGATCGATAGTGAAATACTGTTTCCAAGATCAAGGCTCCTAGGGACGGTGTGTAGATGTGTGTGTGTGTGTGTGTGTGAATGTGTGTGTGTGTGAATGTGTGTGTGTGTGCATGAGGGCAAGTGTGTATAAGCAGAATTTTTCATGCTGTAAATTAATTCTGGAATGATCTCTCAGAGTTACTGTAGTCAGTTTCTGCCACACAAGGAGAACAATTGGACTCTCTGTTCATTTGACTGTTTCCCCGGAGAAAATGAGGCCGGGAGGGTGGAGGAGTAATTTCAGAAGGATTCAGAAGGAATTCACAAAAATGGACAAAAGGAAACAATTTTAACTGTGAAAAGGAACAGAACTCAACTGTCCTGGATGTAACAAGTACAGGAAGGTGACTCCTAGTGCAGTTACAAGTTATCCATTACAAGTTACAGAGTCTCTCCTGGAGTGGCCATGCTGAGCCTGTGGGTTAGCTGAGACCTGTGTGTAGAAGACAGCAGGAAATGGCACGCTTGATTGGGTTTTTCTCTGGTCTCTCTCCCTTTCTTTCTCTCTCTCTCTCTTTTGTCTACAACTAGCCCAAGTCAAAATGATTCTATATGGACCAAGTGTGATCTGACCCATAGTTTTGCTATCTTGTCTTCCCATCTCCGTTCCCCCTTTTCAGTACCTATTTTCATGTACATTTCACATAAAATTGTCCTGGTTTAGGGGCGCCTGGGTGGCTCAGTGGGTTAAGTCGCTGCCTTCGGCTCAGGTCATGATCTCAGGGTCCTGGGATCGAGTCCCACATCAGGCTCTCTGCTCAGCAGGGAGCCTGCTTCCTCCTCTCTCTCTCTCTGCCTGCCTCTCTGCCTACTTGTGATCTCTCTCTGTCAAATAAATAAATAAAAATCTTTAAAAATAAATTGTCCTGGTTTATGTGGTCCTGGTTATGTTATTTCTCTGTCTACTTGCTCAGACTCCTGCCCTTCCCTTTAGCTCCTCCCTTCTGTTGCCTTTCTGTTCTCTTCTTTCCCTCTGCTTCTTTCCCCACCTCCTTTCTCTACTCTCTCTTTATTATTTTTTAAAAAGATTTTATTTATTTACTTAACAGAGAGATCACAAGTAGGCAGAGCGGCAGACAGAGAAAGAGGGGGAAGCAGGCTTCCTGCTAAGCAGAGAGCCCAATGGGGGGCTCAATCCCAGGACCCTGAGATCACTACCCAAGCCGAAGGCAGAGGCTTAACCCACTGAGCCATCCAGGCGCCCCTCTACTCTCTCTTTAAAGGCAGGTCTAATCCTGGGCAAGGTTATGACATTTCAGTCATTCAACCTTTCAGACCGGAATGGTTTCCTCTCTTCAATGGTATCTGCTTTTTCTATTGTTCCGTGTTATTATGTCCTTTTCCCATCAAAATTTTAAAAAGTTTGGAACTGATGTACTCCAAATATTATTTTTCTGGGATGAATCTCAGCTTAATAGCTACCAAAGTATTTAGACAAAGGAATGAAACACCAAAGTGGAATTTCTGGGGGAGACTGGCTGGGATTCTGGGGGACTTCCATGTGTCCTACTGTCCCGCTCCCTTTGTCTTTCATGCAATTTCTTGCAACAGTGGGAATGCAACTTTGAGGAGCACTTTCCTTCCTCTCTCAGGGCCGTGGAGTGCTAAGGAAGGAAGCATCGGAATGGCAAATATTGGAAACGAGCCTCCAGAAGCAGGAAACTGAGCCAGAAGTTCAAGGAGACCCAAAGAACAGGAAGAGGGCTGACAGCTAGAACAGAGTTGCTTCCACAGGTGTGGAGAGACTTGGGTGTGAAGATTGCTCTCAAACTGGGAAACTGGTTTGTAACAGCCCATATCTATTAGAACATCCCCAGACCTGGGATGCAGGTGCCATTGTCTAAAAATCAGGATTTAGGCAGTTGGTCAGGAACCTGACAGGCATTGTTCAGATACTGTGACTATCCATCAGCTGTTTGGAATCCCCATCACAGGAAGATTGGTCCAACCACACCCAACACCCCTGGATGCTTTCGATGCTCTCCACAAACCCTCTCATTCAGATTTGACCTTTAAAACTCACCTTAGGTTCCCTACTCTGGAAAGCTGTCCCTGCCTTCTCAGTTAGCAGGACAGTGCCTTTCCAGATGCTTCCATAGACCTTGTTTTCGTGAGTGCTCTCACCACTTTTCATCTGACGTTCCCTCTAGGTGGTTAGCAAGATGAGGGCAGAGAGTGCCCATGAAACTGTCCATCGTGCTGAGTGCGTGCCTGACCCAGAATGAATGCTTAGCAAGTGCTTGGGGGAACGAATGAATGCACAGATGATGTCTGTAAGGACAGCAGACAAAGGGCTTCTTAAGTTTTTGCAACACCAGGCCCAGAGCAAACTTCTCCCAAGATGAAAAAATGTGCCTTTGGGTTCAAATGGTGTTTGAGGTTCTTCTTTGCCTTAAAGGGAGTCAGTGAGGTTGTAGAGAGTTGCCGTAGAAGTGGATGGGAAGTACAGGAGGAGGGAGAAGCTGACTCATTCCCTTGAACTGGCAAAATATATAGTCTGCACCAGACAATGGGGAGAAACCATCCATCCGCCCATAGAAATCAGTGAAACAAAAGGGGCTGGGTAGGTCCCCTCCCTGTCCTCCTGCGCCTGCTCTGGGCCTCCCTCGATTTGTTTTCACCAAAGCTTTATATCTCAGGGCCTTTATGTTTGGCTCTTCCCACTCTTGCTGGGATACTAAAACCAGGGGAGGCATTTTGGGACAGGTTCCAGCCTGTGCGGTTCTGTGAGAGCTAAGGGAGGGTATAGGGCATTTGCAAGTTTACAGGGGTCAAGTACAAGGTATGGAGAATTGAAATCGGGAGGGTTAGGGGGCTGGCTAAGTGACTACTGCTTTTTCTTATAAGCTCTTCTGTATTATAGCCATTTCTAAAATTATCTGCATGTATTATTTTGATAAACTAGTAAAAATACTTGTTTTTCCAAACCAATAAGAGGTGGATGGAGAAAGCAGTCCTGAGGCATGCAGGGCAGTTGGGGGGAAGGCATGACTAATCATCACACTTTGGAGAAAGGCTGGTTTCATGCCTGGCTTGGCTCCAGCTCGCCACCGATACTCTGGTGAGATGAGCTGCGTTCCAGAAGGGAATGCTTGGTCAGTGTTCCTGGATTTGGCTCTCTCTGCTCTGCACCTTAATCACCCTTTGCGCCTTAGCTCTGGTAGCTGCTGACTCGGGGGCCCACTTCCCTTCTCCATGATGTGTGCGCTTACCTTCTGACCTCAGTTTCCTTTCCAGTAACATTTCATTTCTTGCCCTAGATCCGAAATTATTGATGGTCGCCCGCTCAAGTAATAGCTTTCCTGACTTACCTTGGTTTCCCGGTTGTCTGTTCCAGGTGCTTCCCCATGAGGAAGCCCCCTCCTTAGTTTGTCCCAGTCATGCAGCAGTACCTACGTGGACAAAAGAACCAGAGCAAGGGCCGAGGAGGGTTGATGACAGGCAGTCGAACCAAAGGACTCAATCTCTGTAGTCATCCCAACCTTGCTTTCAAGGCCTGTCTCCCTCCATGTCCGACCTGTGTGATGCTGTATAAATCACAGGAGCTTCCCGAGCCTTCTTTTCTTCATAGGCGTATGGGGGATATGGAGCATACTTACTGCTTTATAAAATCTCAACATCTCCAGGGCAGTAAGGGTGTGATTTCATACACATTGTTCTTAAATGTGCAAAAACAGCAAACTGTGGCTCCTTTCCTTTGTAACTGTTCTGTCCTCACCAAAGAGCTCCTTCCCTCTCGCCCCTCTGCCCAAGTCAGCTGAGCCTAGGGGAGAAGGGCAGTTTCAGTCCCACCAGATGAATTTCATTCAATTCTATAAAGAAAACCACTTCTTTAGGTGAATTCTTATCTCTGTTGGATAAAGTGCTCACTTTTTCAGATTTCTGCTTCCTCCCTCTGTTTCTTTCCAAGATGGCATCTGAATGTGAGACTTAAGTGATCTCATGGTGGCAGAGGGAGGTTGGGTGTCCTTGGTGTCCTTTGAATGCTTGGTGATCTCTGCTGTGTCATGGCTAGTCTGGGCTGCTCCCTGCACTGCTGATCACTAAGGGGGACTGGGGCTCCCCCAGGGTGTTCTGCTGATGTCTGAGTCTAAAGCCTGTAGCTGGTGTAACTCATGGACTGTCCCCATTTTGTTGACTGGGTCCTGCCTTATCACCACTGCAGAGGGCTGGTGTGACTGTTCTAGATGCTCAGGCAGGCAGTCTACCCTGCCGTGTGGCCCATAGGCCGTGGTGCGTCACAAGATGACTAGCAGTTACTGCTGGAGGGGGGAGAGCCCTGTTTGGTAGCATTTGCAGACTTGTGTAGTTTAAATACTCCAGCCTTGGCATAGCAAGCTACTAAGATGGTGTAACTGAATGCAGATTGGGAAGAGATGTGCAATGTAGACACAATCGATATAAATAATCTCAAGAGCAAGATAATAGTAAGAGGCAGTAAAATAACTATGGAATGATAATTTTGAATATTTCATTATCTTTATTTTTAATGGAACCTATTTAACTGTAAGTTCGAACAATTTATTTCTTAATAACAACGGGCTTGTAAAATTTCTGACAATGAAGCAGTCACCTCACTGTTCAGCTCTGGTCCACCTCTGGCCAATTACTTCCTCTGCTTCATCAGGATAGCTGCCAACACGCTCCCAGTCAAGCCTTCAACCAAGTTCCATATCCCCTTTCCGGGGCAGCTTGGGAGAGCTAAATTTAGGCCCACCCTCTGCTATCCGCAAGCTGATGCAGAAGCAACCAATGACGCAATATCTTCCCGAACACTAAAAAGGAAGCAGAGTAGAAGCTCCTCTGCCCATGGCATTCAACTTGACCCACATAACTTACGTGCCCTGTGACAGAATCGGTCAAACCAGCAGAAAGTCAAATTCCCCTAGACTCTTGAAGCAAATCCACTCAATGGCCAATTCCCAGAAACTCCTTTCACTGAATGAGAAATGCAACAAATTTATTTTTATTTTGTTTTAATTGACTGTTTTTCTGAAGAACATCTTAAGGAAGAATGCTAACCCTGGTCTCTCTCAGTAGCTGGAAGAAGGAGGCTCAGAGAGGCCGTTGTGTCAAGTTTGATCCGAGCTCACCCTGACATCTCCTTCCTGCTGCTCATCTCCTAGGTGTTCTTTTTCTGCTCAGGATCACTCTTCCTTTCTCCAAAGTCTTAGTCACTTTTTCTCCCCTTTGCAGATCCCACAGCCCCACCTCTTCTCGGGAGCTCTCAGGGGTCATGAAGGAGAAGGCCACTGCTCTAACTTTCCCACCAGGTGGCTGCTCAAACAAAACAAACTCCAAAGCCATTGGCAAAGCTAACAAGCCCACGAGAGCCCTGGAGATGGAAGTCAGCACAGAGCGTTCCTCACAGCAGTGACCTGTTTATCTCATGATCTCACAGTCTTTTTTTCAACCATTCAGGCGTTTTTATTTATTTTATTTTTTTTTAAATAATTTTTTTTAAAGATTTTATTTATTTATTTGACAGAGAGAGATCACAAGTAGATGGAGAGGCAGGCAGAGAGAGAGGGGGGGGGGAAGCAGACTCCCTGCCGAGCAGAGAGCCTGATGTGGGACTCGATCCCAGGACCCTGAGATCATGACCTGAGCCGAAGGCAGCGGCTTAACCCACTGAGCCACCCAGGCGCCCCCACTCAGGCGTTTTCAAATGTCGGGCTCAAGCATCAGGGTATGAGGCATTGAGAAACCACCACAGGCTTTAGTAGAGAACCAGCAAGATGTGATCTGCTTTAGAAACTTGACTACACTATACTGCCTAGAGCAATATATACTTTTAATGCCATTCTGATCAAAATTCCACCGGTATTCTTCAAAGAGCTGGAGCAAATAATCCAAAAATTTGTATGGAATCAGAAGAGACCCCGAATCGCTAAGGAAATGTTGAAAAACAAAAATAAAGCTGGGGGCATCACGTTACCTGATTTCAAGCTTTACTACAAAGCTGTGATCACCAAGACAGCATGGTACTGGCATAAAAACAGACACATAGACCAGTGGAACAGAGTAGAGAGGCCAGATATGGACCCTCAACTCGATGGGCAAATAATCTTCGACAAAGCAGGAAAAAATATACAGTGGAAAAAAGACAGTCTCTTCAATATATGGTGCTGGGAAAACTGGGCAGCTATATGTAGAAGAATGAAACTCGACCATTCTCTTACACCGTACACAAAGATCAACTCAAAATGGATAAAAGACCTCAACGTGAGACAGGAATCCATCAGAATCCTAGAGGAGAACATAGGCAGTAATCTCTTCGATATCAGCCACAGCAACTTCTTTCAAGATATGTCTCCAAAGGCAAAGGAAACAAAAGAGAAAATAAACTTTTGGGACTTCATCAAAATCAAAATCTTCTGCACAGCAAAGGAAACAGTCAAAAAAACAAAGAGGCAACCCACGGAATGGGAGAAGATATTTGCAAATGACAGTACAGACAAAGGGTTGATATCCAGGATCTGTAATGAACTCCTCAAACTCAACACACACGAAACAGATAAGCATATCAAAAAATGGGCAGAAGATATGAACAGGCACTTCTCCAATGAAGACATACAAATGGCTATCAGGCACATGAAAAAAATGTTCACCATCACTAGCCGTCAGGGAGATTCAAATTAAAACCACATTGAGATATCACCTTACACCAGTTAGAATGGCCGAAATTAACAAAACAGGAAACAACATGTATTGGAGGGGATGTGGAGAAAGGGGAACCCTCTTCCACTGTTGGTGGGAATGCAAGTTGGTGCAGCCTCTTTGGAGAACAGTGTGGAGATTCCTCAAGAAATTAAAAATAGAACTTCCCTATGACCCTGCAATTGCACTCCTGGGTATTTACCCCAAAGATACAGAAGTAGTGAAAAGAAGGGCCATCTGTACCCCAATGTTTATAGCAGCAATGCCCACGGTCGCCAAACTATGGAAAGAACCAAGATGCCCTTCAACGGACGAATGGATAAGGAAGATGTGGTCCATATACACTATGGAGTATTATGCCTCCATCAGAAAGGATGAATACCCAACTTTTGTAGCAACATGGACCGGACTGGAAGAGATTATGCTGAGTGAAATAAGTCAAGCAGAGAGAGTCAGTTATCATATGGTTTCACTTATTTGTGGGCATATCAAATATCATGGAGGACAAGGGGTGTTAGAGAGGAGAAGGGAGTTTGGGGAAATTGGAAGGGGAGGTGAATTATGAGAGACTATGGACTCTGAAAAACAATCTGAGGGGTTTGAAGTGGCGGGGGGGGGGGGGGGGTGGGGGTACCAGGTGGTGGGTATTATAGAGGGCACGGATTGCATGGAGCACTGGGTGTGGTGAAAAAATAATGAATACCGTTATGCTGAAAATAAATAAATAAATTAAAAAAAAAAAAAGAGCCTTTACAGGAGCCACATGTGAGAAGGACCAAAAGGTGGAATTTGGAAGCAGGGAACTTGTTTTGAGTTCCTCAAAAGCCAGGCACAAATGACAGCCTGGAGTCTGGTATTGGAGCGGATGGAATTGGAAGAGCCCTTTCCTGGGTACTCTTACTTGGTGGACCTCCCCCGCTTTTATTCTGTCACTGTGCCCCATTTGTTTCCTTCCTAGCATCTGTGGCAATCCGTAATGTTATATTCATCATCCTCTGCTCTTCCACTAGCCTGGGCGCTCCACGGAGGGAGGCCTCTTTCAGGCCCCGAAGTATTCCCTCCATAGGGTACAGAGTTGCCTTCATGCTAGGTGCTCCACAGATGTCTGTGGAAGGGGGAAGGGGGCTGAGAAGAAAGCACGGGTCGTGGGAGAAGCTTAGCTATGGTTCAGGTAAGGGAAAGGCGCTCCCAGAGAAGAGATAAGAGAGAGGGCCCAGATTCCAGAAACACAGGACAGAAAGTGAAAGCAGAGGCATTAGCTTTGCCTGGGAAAAGGGCTGTGCCCCTGACCTAGGAGGAAAGGAAGAATGCGGGTAGGCCTAATTATCAGCTAAGAAAGAGGGAGAATAGGAGTAAGAATGAGGAGGAGAAGGGGGAGGAGAAGAGAAAGGGGAACTGAGCGCTTAAGGAGGTGGTGAGAAATTTTAACATAATGACTCCAAGGTAAGGAACAATTCAATGACCAGCAATGCCTAAAAAGATTTCGGAGGGAGGGCCCAGCTGAGAAATAATGTGACCAAATTAGCCCGGCCCCAGATCTCCCAGGTGAGAGGCAGGGAAGCCTAACAGGAAGGGGGCTGGTGTTGGCTGTGGTCAGGATCTGCAGGATGCCATCTCTCTTCCTAGTTAATCTTGTGTCTAGCTCCAACAAAGAGAAAGGTTTCATGACTCCCCAAATGGGTTCAGATGAAGCATTCATCTCTCCAGATATTAAAAGTTTTGAATGTGTTAGATAGGACACAGACATCAGACAGGAGCTCTCAGCGGTGTGCTTCTCTGGAGAAGGCCTCACCAAGGGGTGGGCGCTTGCCTGGTCCTGCCGAATCCTCCATCTGTGCGCTAACTCGCTTGCCCTGGGCTGTAACTTCCTCTGGCAGGAAGGCAGCTCTTATCTTAGAAATCCTACTGATATCCAAATATCCTTTGCCCTTAGGTGACCACCTGCTCGAAGAGAAAGTGCATGGAGTTAGACTTTGATAGACCTGGGTTTGATTCCTGGCACATAGGACCTTTGTGATCTTGAATAAATTGCCCACCTTTTCAAGCCCCATTGTTGGGAGGAAAAAGGAGGCAATGGCTGGAAAGGCAGAAGGTTGAAATGAGATGATGTGAATCATCCCACAGAATGGACAGCACTAAGTAGACACTCAATAAATATTTTGTCGCCCCCGCCCCCCACCCGGGTCCTTGCTCCTCCCTCTCCCTCCCTCTTTGTCTCCTTCGCCCCTTCCCTCCCTTACATTTTAGTCACCAGTTTTCTGAACTGGACTCCGCATGGCAGGCAAGAATGATATCTTAGTCATTTAAAAACAACTCTTATCTTTGTTCAAGTAATATTTGCACTTGCTAGCTAAAAATCTCCAATAATATCAAAGAGCAATGGCCTCACCCCTGTCTGATCCTCCAAAGAAAATTGTGTCTAATTCTTAATATTTTAGGATTTTAATTATTCTAGAGTCATTTCAATTTACCTAAAAGTATGCTTTTACTGTTATTTCCCGATTTGTCAGCTTTAAAGATTATTTGTGTTCCTGTATAAGAGAAGAGGATTTAGTGTTCTTAGGCTACCATCCCATCTCTGCTTCCCAAATAATTGTGCCTCCTTCTAATTCCTCTATTGGTTAACTTTACAATTTTAATTAGTAAATAAATATTTTATTTTTTTTCTATCCATTCTATGTGCCATCTCTTGTTTTCCTGCACTGAAAGACTGGGCTGTTACCACACACGCTTCTTTTCAGCTCTTCTTTCACTTTCTAACTTCTGCCGTCTATACCTTTTCTTTTATATGATTAAGGTTGGTAACATTTGCTTTCTCTTTTAGAACTGTAATTAAGTCTCTGTGCTTTGTTGATAGGTAGATTCTAAAGGATAAACGCCAGTAAATAGTGCTTGCATTGTTATGATTATATTAGTATTGTTTGTTGTCTAATTAAACATATTTACTTTCTTATTTAGAATTTTGTTTGTCCTATGGTTTCTAAACTGCCTTTCTTTTACTTCCATTGTCTGCTTTTTATCTTATCTTTAATTCTTCCAACAGGAATCAAATATATGGATTTATTTTTTTGAGTACCTCCTCCCTGGAATGCTCCTGTTTCAACATGGACTAGTTGCTACCTAGAATGGCTGCAAACCTCTTGTCTGAGACTTTCATTCATTACTTACTGAGTTGAATCTACCCTGTCCAAGATCCACTGACTTCCTCCTTTTAGGTTAATTCATTCATTTTACAGAAACATGACAAAAAGTTAAAAATCTAAGAAAGGTACATGTGAGGTAAACTTTCTAAGTTGCCCTTATATTTATGAGTAGTTTGGTTTGATTCAAATTTCTAGGATTAAATATTTTACTTGAGGATTCATCTTCTAGTGTTCAGTGAAACTGTGGACAATCAAATGATCTTTTCATTGTAAGTGACCTAGTTTATTTATCTATCTCTTCATGGAAGCTTTTAAAATCTTACCTTTTAACTTTAATGTTCTGATATTTTAAAATTATATGAGTGAATATAAATTTTATTTCCCTCCATATAATGTGCTACATACTTAATGGGCCTTTTCAATTTCAGGTCTCACTAGTACTAGAAAATTGATGGTACTAGTACTATCAAACTATTTTTAGTTTGATAATTATCAATTCTATTATCTCTTTCCTCTTTCTGAAATACCTTTTGTTGAACACTGGACATTATGTCTAGATGTTCCATGGCTCTTACTACTAATATCTTTCTCTCATATTTTCTTTGTGTTTTTTCTAATTTTTCAAATATTTTATTGCCTTAACCTTTAAAAAACTACTTTAATAGACTTCCAATATTAAAATAATTTTAGATTAATGGAAAAACTACAAATATTTTATAAAGAGAACATGGGCTCTGCACATCATTTCCCCCATTAACATCTTATGTTAGTTAGCATGGTATATTTGGTACAATTGATGAACCAATATTGAACCAATATTGATACATTTATATTAACTGAAGCCCATCTTTTTTTTTTCTTTTTTTCCAGATTTCCTTAGTCTTTATTGAATGTCATTTTTCTGTTTTGGGATCCTATCTGGGTACCACATTATATTTAGAAGTCATGCCTCCTTAAGGTCCTCTTGGCTGTGATAGCTTCTTAAACTTTTCTTGGTTTTGATCTCCTTAACAGTTTTAAAGCGTATTTATCAGGTATTTTGTAGAATGTCCCTCAGTTGGGATTTGTCTGATGTTTTTCTCATGATTCGACTGCGATTATGGGTTTTCGAGAGGAGGCCGAGAAGTAAAGAGCCACTTCTGTTACATTATATGTAGGGTATATGCTATTAACATGACATCACTTTGCATGCTAACCTTGATCACCTGACTGAGATAGTATATCTTATGTTTCTGTACCTGAAAATTACTATTTTATTGCCTTCCCATATTGTATTCTTTCCAAAGACATCAGTATGCGCAGCTCACACGCAGGTGGGCAGTTGTGCTCTGCCTCATCGAGGGCAGAGGATCTACATAAATTATTTGGAATTTTTCAGTATGGGAAAATTTTCTCTACTCTCTTATTTATCTATTCAATTATTTATTGATAGCATTATGGACTCGAATACTTACTTTATACTTTGGGTTGTAATCAAATCCTTTTTGTTGTTGTTCAGGTTGTTCCAGCTTTGGTAATTGGGAGGTTTCAGGCGATGCATTTGTCCCTCTGATATACCTCCAAAGTTGTATTTCTTTCTTTCTTTATTTTTGAGCTTTTCCGTATTTTCTATCACTGTAAGATGCTCCTGGATTTGTATATTTCTTACCCCAGTCCTAGAATTAGATATTTCTCCAAGGATACCTGTTTCCATTTACTGGAGAATTTTTTTTTTTTTAAGATTTTATTTGTTCATTTGATAGAGAGAAAAAGCACAAGCCAGGGGATCAGCAGAGGGAGAGGGAGAAGCAGGCTCCCCATTGACTTGGGAGCCTGATGTGGCACTCGATCCCTGGATCCTGGTATCACAACGTGAGCCAATGGCAGGCACTTAATGGACGGAGCCACCAAGGCATCCCTGGAGAATGGTATTAGGAACCAAAATCTGTGTGTTTGTTGCTACTGGAGTATTGTTGCTTTTGGTTCCTTCAGCTGACATAGCAAGAAAATGTGTGTATATCAACTCCTATATATACATGTATCTATAAGTATTTCTCTAAGTTACATCTGCATCTATATTAAGGCAAACATAAGTTCGTACTGATATCTCCAACTCTAATCCATTACGATGTGGACCCTTCCAGCCACTTTCCCTCATTTTTCTGTAAATTCCCACTCCCAACAGAAAGAAACCTACCTCCTCCAATCCCCCATCTACCTACTGGATTGTTCAATTTCAGTATATACATATCACAGTATCATAGTTGTTAACTGGCATCCTAAAGGAAACAACTTTATCAACTAGTGACCAGTATAGTTCCTTTTGCCTTTAGTCTTAGAGACTCCATTTGTTTGCATTTGTTTGCAGTGCTGCTAAGGTCAGCACCTTTTCCCCTCATTCCCCTTGGGTGAGGTTGTTTCCAAATATTTAGAATACCATTAGATTGTTCTGTCACATTCTGCATTCATTCTGGGATCTCTCAGCCTCATAATATTCTTGAAGATTACCTTAACATTCCTTTTCAAAACTTCTATTGACTTTTTTCCAACTGCTATCAAATTTTCTTCTCTTTTTTAATGTATTTTTTTTTTAAAGTTCCCATTTATTTACTTGACAGTGAGAGACACAGCAAGAGAGGGAACACAAGGGAGTGGGAGAGGGAGAAGCAAGCTCCCCGCTGAGCAGAGAGCCTGATGCAGGGCTCAATCCCAGAACCCTGGGATCCTGACCCGAGCTGAAGGCAGACGCTTAACGACTGAGCCACCCAGGTGCCCCGTATTTTCTTTTCCAAAAGTTCTTTTTACCCTCAGAAATTTTAAGATTTATTTATTTATTTGAGAGAGAGAGAGTGCACACATAGACGTACGTGTGTGGCTCCTGTGAATTGGGGGGGGGGGGCAGAGGGAGGAATCTCCACACTTGATCCTAGCCAAAAAGGCTGAGAAGTGATTACAGGGAGAGAATCTCAAGCAGATTCCCCGCCGATTGCAGAGCCCAAAGGGGAGCTTAATCTCATGACCCAGGAAATCATGACCTGACCTGAAATCAAGAGTTGGTCATTCAATTGACTGAGCCCCTCGGGCGCCCCCAGAATTCTTTTTTTCTATCATCTTATTTTCTTTTTCATTGTTGGTAGTTAGCTGGTAGCAATCTGCATCTATAAAAATCCTCTCTCTGGGAACATAAACGAGAATTTTTTTGAAATTTCCTTCTCTCCATTTAGCCTGGTTTTTTTTTTTTGTTTTTTTTTTTTTTTTTGCAAGGTTTTCATTTTGTTTATTCTCACTTCTGTGTTCCATATTAGGATTTTTTTTCCTCTGATTTCTGGTAATCTTTGCTAGACTGCTCCTGATTCAGAGTAGGGGAATCTGATTTCCTATTTGGAATCTCTGGAATCTCTGAGGGTATGAGTGTGTCCTGTTAATACTGAGTTTCCCTATAATTTGACTGGTATCTGGTTGGAGGAACCCCTGAGACTCATGTTAAATCTTTCCACTTGGGTTGATTACATAGTGAAATATCATCCAGTATTCTGCCAGAAATATAAGGCCTATCTGCTAGCAAGCCAGTAGCTAGGTAATTATCCACTTAACCCACACATTTTCAGGATGAAATTTACATCCTCAACTTGCTTGACTTCCCCCAGAGTAGAGACCTTTTAACCTTTCTGATCTCATTGTTGTGAAGGGGACTAACTCAAAGACATGCAGTAGCCAAAAGGATCTAGGGAGAGAGATCCAATGAGTCACTGAAGCCTCTGACCAGTCTTTTTTCTTTTGGCTCTTTACCTACCTCCTCTTAATACCCAAGTGAGAAATATGTGATGCTGCTAATTTCTGAGAATGATGGTTTTCGAAATGAAAATTAGGTCAGTTTTTAGCTTTCCTCATTGCTGGTTAGTTTTGGCCTCTTAGGCCTACAAGGCCCTTTGGTTAACACTCATCAGTCTGCTTTCTAGACTTTCTAAAACTGTGCTGTTGTATTACCTCCACTTATCCTTGAATATATACCTTTAAAAGTCTGTCTCTCTGTCTATCTCTCTATCTATCCCCTCTTTTACTCGGTTTTACAGGGGTTTCTAGTGAGAGCAAAGTTAGATTCTTGTATTCAATTCACCACCCCTCTTTCCCAAATCCAACTGATAACGTTTTATCCCCTTGATGTAATGCATTCCAGATACTAACTGCTTGATAAGTGTTAGGAAATTAAAAGATATAGAACCTGGAAAATCTCCATTGCATTGTGCTCTTCAGTTGACTGAACACTTATAGTATACTGAAAATATACACAGTGCTTCAAATGTATTTATCTTTGTAAAATAAATGTATTTATCTTTCTGCTTTCCCAACTAAATTCAGAACAACGAGGATCTTTATGACTAGTCCCTTTGGTTTCACATCTAAACAAGCCTCCAGGAAAGAGCAGCCAAACAAATTTATTATGGCTTGTAAATCAACAATATTAAAACTGGTATTAGCTGTTAACACTTAAAAGTGTTGGGCAAGTGGGATTCAGCAGGGGTCCCTGCTTTCTCAGTACAGTCCTCAGTTAAAATAGATGAAGATGTAAATAATTAACTTTATCAATGACTACTTGTTCATGTAGCATTGGTCTCCCATTCCAAACACATTTGGCTGGATATTGATTATGTGGTTGAACATTCTTGGACAACTGCTTTTGCTTTGGGTTATGATGAGTTACATTGGATTAAAACTGTCTCTTACCAAATGTAGCTTCCTACACTATTTAAATATAATTTGTTCATGTGTTAACCCAATGCTGGATACTCAGAGAACTGAGTTTTAGTCCTAGCTGTGGTCCTTCTGAAGTATAAGATTCTTGCTTAGTCTTCTCAGCTTCCCCAATTGCTCTGACTTTCCATTTACAAAATGGAATTGGTGTCACTCAGTGACTGATCAATAATGGGCACAATACTAATCCTTGTTGAAGTGAGGACAAAATGAGCTAATGATGAAAAAATTCTGCTAGACCCCTTTAGTTGTATAAAGGAATACTATTATAAAATTTCAAACACCGTGTTAAAGCAAGACTCATTTAACTAAAATATTTAATGAGGGTAATGTACTTTTTAAAAAAAAATTTCTTTTCAGCGTAACAGAACTCATTGTGCACCAAACCCAGTGCTCCATGCAATCCGTGCCCTCCCTAATACCCACCACCTGGTTCCCCCAACCTCCCACCCCCTGCTCCTTCAAAACCCTCAGATTGTTTTTCAGAGTCCATAGTCTCTCATGGTTCACCTCCCCTTCTAATTTCCCTCAACTCCCTTCTCCTCTCCATCTACCCTTGTCCTCCATGTTATTTGTTATGCTCCACCAATAAGTAAAACCATATGATAATTGACTCTCTCTGCTTGACTTATTTCACTCAGCATAATCTCTTCCAGTCCCATCCAGGCTGATACAAAAGTTTGGTATTCATCCTTTCTAATGGAGGCATAATACTCTATAGTATATATGGACCACATCTTCCTTATCCATTCGTCCGTTGAAGGGCATCTTGGTTCTTTCCACAGTTTGGCGACCGTGACCATTGCCGCTATAAACATTGGGGTACAGATGGCCCTTCTTTTCACTACTTCTGTATCTTTGGGGTAAATACCCAGGAGTGCAATTGCAGGGTCATAGAGAAGTTCTATTTTTAATTTCTTGAGGAATCTCCACACTGTTCTCCAAAGTGGCTGCACCAACTTGCATTCCCACCAACAGTATAAGAGGGTTCCCCTTTCTCCACACCCCCTCCAACACATGTTGTTTCCTGTCTTGCTAATTTTGGGAGGGTAATGTACTTTAAAAAGTAGCAGAGACAAAGATCTCAAGCAGTTTATGGATTAGAAGCAACACAGATTAGATCTTTTGATCACACCAACTCTCCTTCTACATAGTCTGACTTTGCTTTTACTTTCCTCCAAAGAACATGGAACAGCTGAAATCTTAACCCATTCTAAGCACTAATCTTACAAAGGTCCCTGTATTTCCTTGGCCTCTCTCCTGACCTTGAAGTTAAATGTAAGTTCCAGGATCGATCTCCCTGCTCATCTTATAAAATTATTTTGTAAAACAATAAGTAAGATTAAGATTGGAGGTTGTCTCCATTTGTTTGCCTCAGCATTAAAAATCTCATTGATGCCACCATTTTTTTCTCTATAATGTCAAGGGCTCTCAGTCACCTTAGCCAAATGTCATTCATTGCTTTGGAGGAGAAAATGCAAGTCTGTCTTTTACTTGTCTTCTCTGGACTTGGATTCCCGGCATTGAAGAGGTTTCACACGTACTATCAGTGACAGTCAATTGGAAGACAGACAGACGCAAAGCCATTCTCAAGGATTTCTTCCTTTATTTCCAAAATACCTTTTGACCACTGGAAAGGGGGTTGATCCTTCCCTTTTGTTTCTTTTAGTATGTTCACAGTGACACAGAAAAGGAGAGAGAGCATTGCACACAGGGAGCTCTCTCTTTTTTTCTTCCACATGAAAGACTTCATTGTTCCCCCTCCACAGTTGACTGCAGGCCTTGGAGAAAGTAGCAAAAGATCAAGAAGGACAGAAGAATGATTACTGACGTATTTTCAGAGTGGGAGGCTCTGACTAAATAGAAACACACTGATTTGTGAAAGAGGATCCTTTTATATTTTAACACACTATTGGGGCTTGCTTTATCATTAGTGACTTTAGGACTGCTTGTACTTGATTTAATCAGGAATGCAGCCTTAAAGCTGACTTTATAAACCCACAACACAATAGTTAGTTGTCAGCTGTGATTAGATTTCATTAGTGTAAGTGGAAAATGAATTAATACTTTTTCACCTTTTCTCCCCAATCCATCCCTTCCCTTCCTTTTTATTTTGAGAAAACGACCCCCCCACCTCCCAAGCCTTTCCCTCTTTTCCTATTTCTTAGTGCTTGAGAATAAAAATATAATTATGTACCTACATAGTCAATTGTTTGATTTTTTGTATTCGTAGAAAAGCACAAGCATTCTGTGGTGCTGGCACTTTTGTGTAGCTGTATATTAACAAGATTACTCAATTTAGGAATTTTCAATGTATAGTATGACTGCCAGTCTGCTGAGAGCTTTGGTTGGAAGAAAAAACAGGCATGATAGAGCCAAACATGATGGCTAGTGATGATAGTGGTTATACAGTACTTAGGGAGAGCTACTCGTGGATTCATTCATCACTGTACCTTTGGTAACTCTTAAATACAATAATTTATTAATTTAAATAAGACTAGTATGATCTCGAGATTCTGTAGTTACGCTCCTAGTCAAAATCCAAATTCACTGGTAAAAATCCAATTGAAGAATTATCACTAGAATTTTCTCAGAAGTGTCTGCATTGGGTAATTGTTTTTTCTAGAGGGAGAAAGAACGCAGGAGGCAGAACAGTTGTGAGAGAGCAACACATCCCATGCTCAGTCTTCCATAAGTGGAATTTGAAATGTCCAAGGGCTATTGGGTAGAGCCGTCCAAGAAGGCTTCACGTGGCTCTCATTTGCCCATCTCTGGGAGTCCCTAGAGCATAATCCTCAAGACGCTGAGAGGGAATGAAATCATTTAGGAGACTAGGTGACTAGGAATAACAGTGGGCCAACTCTGGAACCCTGGGGAATCCTAATATTTCACAACAAAATGAAAGAAAAATATCTGTGAGGAAACAGAGAAAATCAGAGGGGTTTGAAAAGAACCAGTGGAGTCCAATATCATGGGAACTTCAGAGTAAGTTAGAATAATCACCCAAGTGACCCCCAAGCCAGCTCCAGTCTGACCCTCTTCATGCAGGGTGAGGATTTGCAGCAAGAAGGGAGCAGCAGTGCTCCTCCACAGGTGATTGTAAGCACCCACCATTTCTCTTTGGGGGAAGCAACCATGAGGCTTGGCGCTGAAAAGGAGCTTGTTATTACCGGAAGGTTGGGGCCCAACTTAAAGGTGGAGTTCATAAGGCACACGCTTATTTGTGCCAAATCGATTCTTTATAGATGTTTTTTTCTAGCAGAAAAAAAAAATACATTTTAAGAATAGGAGAATATGGAATCTGGTTCTAATTCCCCAGTTCCTTTTTTAGACTTTTATTACATTATATTTTGACCCATTTTTATAAATATACATGAGCATACATTGTACAAGCCTTGTACTTTCTGCAAAGAAAGTATTACCATTTCTGATATATTTCTATGGTTAGATATTTTTGATGGTATTACACGAGAACTATTTACCAGTGACCCTAGGCATCTTGGCAACATATCTGGAAAAGTCAGTTGCAAGGTTGGTTTCTTGTTTATTTATTCAGTCTTTCTAGTATTTCAGTCCCTCTCCCACCTTCAAGCTATTTTCTAGTCGCTGGCCAATGTCCAAATGTGAGTTGCTGTGAATTCAGTGGGTTATATCTATATTTATACATATATTTTTCATATATATGAAAAATCAGTCCTGAGTTTCCATGTTTTGGAAGAGACAAATACCAATGTTATGTGTTTGACCTTGAAATCTCCAATAAAAAAAAAACTTCATGTAATTGACAATGAAAACTCAAAAAAAAAAGACTAGTCTATTTTTATTTGAAAACCTCAAGGTAGAAGATTTCTAATATTTGGGGTAATAAAAATATTAATCTCAGGTGAGAGAATTTTTTCTTTGCACTTTATTTGAAAAACAGAGGACTAGAGAAAAGAAAACATTCATCCATTTCAGTAAGCCTCTCAAGTAGTGACAAAATGAAACATTCTAATGTGGGAGGGCACACTGAACAAATGTCAAATCTGATCCTCTTCCTGCTAATGAAGTGATTTGGGGAAGATATCCCCACGGTCTGGATTTTCTCATCTGTTAAATGATTGGATTATGCTAGCTATTTTTTGTTAATGCCCTTCACAGTTTCTGTGTTCTCCAGTTCCCGGTAAGATTTTGTTACCAGACATCAATAATCTATACCATTGATGTTCAGTTAATCAATCCATTTAACTGACCAACTAGTAACTGCACTGTCATTCCCTAGGAAAAACATGAAGGACAATGACCATCACAGAGTACTGGGAGCCAGAAGACTGTTCAACATGTCCATGCATTTCAGCCCCCATTGGTTGAGTTTTGTGTGAACCAAGAGTCAGCTAAATTTGTTCCCAAATCTGCTTATGCCAGTTGTGTTTGTTATTGAAATTACATAATTTATCAAATAGTATGAAAACAAAAGAAATATGAAGTATGAAAACAGAGCTATTTCCATGAGAACTAAAACAATTGCTCTGGATAGAATCTGTGGGAGAGAGTTGTGTAGTAAAAGACATTATAAAATATTAGAAAACTCATAAATATCTAGAGAGGTCGATTTTCATCTTTCTTTGCGGTTGACCTTATTTTTAAATGTCATCTGAAAGAAGCTGAAACTGGAGATCAGAGTGGATGCTTTATGCAAGAAACTAACGGAATTCCAATCAGACAATAAAACAATGTTGTACAACAAAAGATTGATGAATGAATACACAAAGAAATGATTGAAGCAAAAGTGAGCTATTTAGCATGTATAGTTTCTTATCTTTCTTCACTGTAGCTTTTATTTCATTTCATTTCATTTTTTTTTTCTTTGCCCAGTGACTACCCGTTCCAACTCTGTCCGATTAGACAGCATTTACTCCTGTTTATCATATTGAGGTCAGCATCAGGCTCAAATTTCCAAGTTTCCTTTGTTCTTTCAATAGTAACAGGATATACTATACTAATGAATAATATGAGTAAGATCCCACAGAGCACTTTTCTTTTCCAGGCTTTTGAGATATAAATATTTATTTCAAAGCTAATTACATATTATATAGTAGAACCAATTCCTGGGATTGAAGCCTACCTCCTGTTCTTACTAAGAACTTAATGTCATCAAGGCATAGTTTTTACTACTGAGACATCACAGTAACACACTAGCTCACTGGGCTGCGAGGATGAACAAATCATGCACAGAGAGCATAGCACCTGGTATCTAGTGGAAACCCAAGATAGGACATTTATTATCCCTTAGAGTAGGTTTCAAGCGCTTCTAATGAATGATTGACTTTTAATGTGGTAACGAACTCTAGAAGTTGTTGGATGAAAAAGATTGAACGTTAGGCACCTTTTCGCGGGGGGAGCTGAAGCAAATTTGAAAGAACCAAAGGATGCCTGGGACCATATAATTAGATTGCTCAGTGGCCAGAGGTCAAAACTAAGCAGCAAGTTAGAACCTTCAGTTAGGGGTCAGTGATCAAGCGCGTGAGGAGATTAGCGTTTGCAGCAGCTGCTCCCAAGCGAAATGTTCCCTCAGTTGCTGGAGGTAATGAATTATGACCCATGATTACTGCTGGTATGAGCTCTGCTTCCTCTCCTACAGTTTACTCTTAACACAGCAGCCAGGGTGAGCACCAATGAGATCACGTCACTCCTGTGCTCAAAGCTGCATGCAGAGCTGCTCATTTCCCTAAGAGAAAGGCCAAAGTTCTTACAATAAATGGCCTGCAAGGCTCTACAGTGATCTGGGCCCCTCTATAATGACCTCTTTGCTTTCAACTCTAATTATTCTTACACTCGCTGTCTTCCAGCCAATTCCTCCTCGGCATTTTTTTTTTTTTTTTCCTAAGAAGTCGGCAGTCTCCTGTCCTAAGATCTCTTTGTTCTCTCTTTGGAACATTCTATCATTCGGGAACATTCTATCACCCCAGTGGCTGGCCCAGCTCCCTGCCTCCCTTCAGGTCTTTGTGTAGTAGTTTTACTTTCCCAGAGAAGCTGAACTCGACCACCTCTCACATCCCACCCTCTCCTTTCCCCACTTAAGTTCCCTTTTATATATCATCCCTTAGTCATCACGCCTGGTTTTTCTTGCCTCTCTGTGCTAGAATGTGAGTTCTACCAGGAGAGGTCCTTTATCCAGAGTTTTGTTTCTTTCATGTATTCAATTCCCTAGAACCATGCTTGCTACACTGTCAGAGCTCCTTAGCTATGGACTGAATGAATGAATGAATGAATGGACGAACCAGGACGGGCCAGAACATAGTCCACAGACTTCTCTGCCCAAGGGAAAAGCAAATGGCAGAACAACCAAGATCTGGGAGTCTGTCGCGGAGAGCAGTGATCTCTTCAGACTGGAATGGCTCCCAGACTTCAGCTACAGTTTCAAATCTCCCTCTTCCGTGAGACCCCCTTGCTTTCTTGATTTTATTACCCAGAATTCAGGTTTACTCAGGCAAAAAGAGTCAGAGAAGTGTGGCCAGGACCCGGATGATCCCGAAATAAACATGTCTTTGCCTCAATTTTGTGACATATGAGCAAGTAGCTATGAAGGCTTTTTTTCCTCTTTCCTTCATTGCTTGTCTCTAGGTTGGTTTAATGATTACCTGATGATTCAGCAGTTAAGACTTTTCTTTCTTTCTTTCTTTCTTTCTTTCTTTTCTTTTTTTTTTTAACTCTTACAGTTTCTTATCCTCTCATACAGCATCCATATTTGGTACTGAAGATTTTTAAATTCCCTAGCTTCCTTTCTCACTCAGTTGTCATTTACATGCTTTCAGTTTTCATAGCTCTCTTTATGGATACAGTAATAATCATAATGCAATGCCAATTGTACTGTAATAATAATTTATCAAATTGTTTTGATCTACTGAGCCAGTACTATCTGCCATGTTCTGATTTAGGAGATTTCTTTAATTTTCTTATCTATTCAAGTAAAAGAATATGTATGGCATGACTCAAAAGTCAGAGATGTAAAATTATAGACCCATATCACTATATTCAAATCAGAGGAAAAGTGAAGCAATTTTTGAAATGTGGGGTTGAAAGACTAGTCCACAGACCAAATTCTTCCTGCAATCTATCTTTGTAAGTAAAGTTTTATTGGCTCACAGCCATGCACACTCTTTTACATTTTGTCTATGGCTGCCTTCATGCTACAGTGAATGGCAGAGTTGAATACTTGCAGCAACAATCATAGGTATGGACAACAAAGCCCAAAATATTTATCATCTGGTCTTTTCTAGAAAAAGTTTCAGGTCTCTGGTCTAGATTATTTAGAGATTATTCATTTTGGTCCTAAAATATTCACATTTTTTTATATAAAAATTGAAAGTGGGGAGATAATAGAATCTCAATAAATATCTATGGCCTAAATGAATGATGATAATTTTCAGTTGCACCCTCCACAAAAAAGAAATTAACTCAGGGACCTGAAGTCACTAGAAATATTAGCAATCGTTAACCTGTAACCCCACCCCCAGAATTAGTCCATGGGCCATAAAGCACACATTTACCTACTCCTTAGGGAGAGAGGAGACAAATCTTTATGAAAAGACATTCATTTCAAAGTGGAGGACATGCTCACCAGGGTGTGAACAAGACCATTCGTTGGTGTGTGGAAAAAGAGATTATAATTTATGGCTTCAAGTTAATATAGAGAAAAGAAAGTAAGCTTCACTGATGTTTAATATACAGATTGGCCCCAGTCCCTGCACAACTACAATCAGACAGGTATTTGAGATTTCTTAAGGGAAGTGTAGCAGTTCATCAGTCCCAAAGGACTGGCTATGGCGATCTCTCCTGTCTGATTTCTGTGTAATCAAACACATTGAAGTGTGCGTGTGCCTGGTTAAGTAGAGTTAGGGATTTCATTATCTACTTCATAAAATGAATAAATGGATACAAAGATTCCTGTAAAAACATCTGACATTGAAGATAATAATTCATGCACCGCTTATTCGTAGAGAAAAAATGGCAGAGTTGACATTTCTCTTAATCCTATAGAATCAGTCCTTTAGCAGTCAAAGAAGTAAAAGTGTAATTCATAAATTCTGATGAACTTTGAAGTGACGGGAGAATATATTGAATATGGATTTACTTCCCCTATCACTATAGACCTCACCCTAGTTGAATACTGTGTCAAATTTAAACAAAACTTTTGCATAATTGGTGGCTTGGGCTAAAAAATTAGTGCCATGATTTAGTAGGCAAGATAATGAGATCCATTTTCTTTTCACATCCTTCTATCATTGGAAACTAACTTTTCGGCTATGGCAGTCACTAAAATCAAGTATAAAAATAATGCATGTAAAGTTGGTCTGAATCACAAACGATACCCAGGATTTTCAAAAAATAACCAAATCTATCGAATCATACTATTTACACAAAATTTAGTGATGTTAATGATTTTTAAAGGTGAGAACAAAAATATTTTCTTCTAGGGCACCTGGGTGGCTCAGTGGGTTAAGCCGCTGCCTTCGGCTCAGGTCATGATCTCAGGGTCCTGGGATCGAGGCCCGCATCGGGCTCTCTGCTCAGCAGGGAGCCTGCTTCTCTCTCTCTCTCTGCCTGCCTCTCCATTTACTTGTGATTTCTGTCTGTCAAATAAATAAATAAAATCTTAAAAAAAAATATTTTCTTCTAAATTAATAAAGTAAAATAAACGATTATTTATGTTACCTTTATCTCATTGTTCTACCATTTCTATTTTGTGCATGTTTTTTATGTATACAATGTTAGTGCAATAGTATATGCATATAATTTTAATATATTTACATATTTAAGTATATACCTTATGTATATACAATATGTAATATATACATATATAACATGTATGTATATATACATATGTATCATATATACACATTTGTATATGCTTTAAATTTTGTATTATTCATTGGTGCATGGGATTAAAAAGCTTAGAAGTCCTTGATTTAGACAATGATATATGGGTTCAGCCTTCCTACGGGAGTTATGTTAGGTTTTAGCTCTGCCTATAATTGCCTTTGGCTGGACTTCCCTCACCTGCTGAAGGCTTGCTAGAAGGCCATGAATTATAATAACTCATCTCCATGCACTTTTGTGTAAATATTTATCCCATACCGTCACATACTTGTTTGTATATTTTACATTTGTCAACATTAGTGTTGTCTTTCATTAGTTCTGGCTATTTAAATACTAAAGCTATTACTGATTCAACTTGCTTTTTATAGTATTTTCTATAGGCAGTTAGCCAACTGACATGCTTGATGCTGTTTCCCTCTGTTCCTGGAGAAATTATTGTATCATTACAGATTGTATTGAATCTTATTGATTCTTAGATAAATAATAGGTGTGCTTTACAGATGTTGGTGCGTTTGGAAATGGCGGTTTTCCTGGGGCCAAAAGGGGTTTGAAGATATTGACTTGGTTCACTTCAGTTCGAAACAATAAATCACTCTCCTTAGGAAAAAAATTCTGCTTCAATCACTTAAATTTATTTTATATTTCTCGAGATACAAAGAACCCACCTTCATACCACGAACCGTGTGAAATGAGATACCTCCTCTATGTCTTTTCTGGCCAAAACAAATCTACAATTTCACATCTCCGTAGTTACATCCATTTAAATTTTTTGTCATCTGGGAACAAACATGGTTTCTGAAACAGCACCTGCCATTGTCAAAGCTCTGTCTAATCCTTCTTCACGAGACCACAATATTTCTTCTATTTATATTTGACTCTAGTAGTTCTTTTTTTCCCTCTATCAAGTTTAACCCAACTGTAGAAGTTCTGACTTTTGTAATTGCTCAAGGAGAAAACTTAGAACTTGATGTCTGCTCTTAGACTGGCCAGAAAGACTGGTCTCTCATCAGCTTCTTCTACATCAGAAAGCCAGTCTGGAAAGCAAGTCTCACAGTTTCTAGGGGATCTGCAAATGTCAAAATGCCCCTTCTGCTCCCAGTACAACTTTCATGCCCCTCTTCTCTGTGTTGCCAGTTAGAACTGAAATTCATGAAAACAGATTTGGGCGCTTGAGACATGGATGGAAGCAATTTGTGGGGAAGGCATAAAATTCCAGGCGTACCCCTCTCGTGTTTATGGTCAACTACCCTATGAAGGTTTCGCTTTTGAGTGAGACCAATTTTAATTCCATAATGCTGAGTTTGAATACTTTATGGAGGAATTCACAATAACCGCAGACTGAGCTCTAGTCTCCTGACTGAAGAAGTCTTACTTCTTCTCCAAGCAAATGGCTATCTGTGGCAGGTCGGTATTGAAAACTAATAGCCTGGGGGTAAAGAATAGAAAATAGAGGAAAAAGAATTTTTTGCGAGTGTATTAGATTTGGAACAGTTTAGGAAATGAGAACTCACTAATTGGTATTTCAGCCAAGTGTTTTGTGGGGATAGAGCTGTCAGCGAGTTTCGCACGTGAACAGTTCTCCTCCGAGTACTCAAGCCTGTAAATCCCGGGCAGGAAAGAATAGCTACCCAAATGACACATTTTCTATTTATATTTCATGTCCCTAAGCCAGCCATTTATTTATGCTTCCAATGTGCCAAGTATATACTAGGCCCTTTACATAAATAATTTTAGCAGTTCTTAATGTATCTTCTACCCTTATACATCTGAGGGCTATGCCCCATTATCATTAGAAGCAGGAGCTCTTTTTTTTTTTTTTTAAGATTTTATTTATTATTTGACAGAGAGAAATCACAAGTAGATGGAGAGGCAGGCAGAGAGAGAGAGAGAGAGGGAAGCAGGCTCCCTGCTGAGCAGAGAGCCCGATGCGGGCCTCGATCTCAGGACCCTGAGATCATGACCTGAGCCGAAGGCAGCGGCTTAACCCACTGAGCCACCCAGGCGCCCAGAAGCAGGAGCTCTTAAACAGTGGCATAATGACCCTTTCTCCTTGGCTTGGAAGCAGCAGGTTGTGGGAAACATGAGAATTTGGTGGAGAAACCAGAATTTAAGCTTAACCCTGGTGTCTGAGCTCCCGTTCTAAGCCACTATGGCCTGATAGCCCCTATCTTTTTGCTCCCTCACTGCCATGTTGTTACCATCTTACCCAAATTCACACATCGAACTCTTACTTCCCAAGGTAATGGTATTAGGAGGTGGGGCCTTTTGGGTGGTGATTGGGTTAAGAAGGTGAAGTCCTTGTGAATGGGATTTGTGCCCTTAGAAAAAGGACCCTCCACCAGGCTCCTGCCATGTGAAGACAACAGTGGAAAGTTAGCACTCTGCACCGCGGGTGTGTGCCCTCACCAGATGCTAAATCTGCTCGGGCTTCCAGACTGTGAGAAAGAGATGTTTGTTGTTTGAAACAGTCTGTGGTATTTTGTTACAGCAGCTCAACCTAAGATACTACCTGAAGTAGCTACCAAGACTATTCGGTAAATATGAGTTAAGCTAAATTATGGCCTGTTCAGAGGTCTCACTAAGAAAGGGTTAAATGAGTGGGATCCAGGCGTGTCATAGACCCATGAATATTTCCTACCAGTTTTCTTTCTCTACCCAATAATGTTAGACAGTTCCCCCAACCCCCAACCTGATTTGGTCAAGAGGCCTAGACGAGTGAACCTATATGGTTCTACAGGGATGGGGGGCATGGAGGTGGGGAGGGATAGGGGCGAAGGTGACTGCTGGGTAGCTGCCTGGGGGTGAAGTTCCTGTAAATGGGGTCAAGCGGAGGTTGGAGAACTAGGAAAGAGGAGAACGGATGCCGACTGTCTGATTCAGTGGAACAGAATCTCACCGACATGCTCCTGGTGGGAAGTTGAGTTGGCTGGTGGTGTTTCCATTAAAGGATTGGCCTTGGGAGAAAAAGCAAACTCCTTCCCACTCATCAAGACTCAAATCAAACGTCACTCCTTTTGGAAACCCTCCAGACTCCCCCTGGACGAGTTAGGGCCTCGCACTGCTATGCTCCTGTAGCTCACTTCTAATATCTCATTGTAGGTTTTACCTCATTGTATTAGATTAAGTACTCGCTTCAGGGTGGTTAGCGTCACCAGCTTGTTGAGAACACAGAGAGCCTTTGAATTTATTTTTTTCCTCCTAATTAGCTGCTGATTGAATCAAGAATTGATTAAATGAATTCTAACATATTTGTGAAACCTCAAATCTAACTGTCTTGGTTTATGTAACGGGTATGAAGTACTTCACGGCCTGGGATTAGCACCAGGCTCTATTTTCTTACTTTCCAGATTGAAGCAGAACTGGTTCTAGGCAACCCCTGCCAGAAATGAAGAGACCCAGTATCACACTCCTCCTTTCCTGTTGTAGACTGAATGTTGGGGAATAACCACCTCCCCATTCATAGGTCAAAACCTAACGCCAACATGTTGGCACCAGGAGGTGGGGCCTTTGATAGGTGCTTAGATCATAACGGTGGAGCCCTCAGGAATGGGACTTTCAAAAGAGATTCTCAGAGAGCTCCCTCAGCCCTTCCACCATGTGAGGACACAGTGAAAACACTAAATCAGGGAAAGTGTCCTCATCAGATACTGAATATGCTGGCAACTTGTTCTTGGTCTTCCCAGATTCCAGAATGATGAGGAATAAATTTCTGTTACTTATCAGAAAGCCCATTGATGGTCTTTTTGTTACTGCAGCCCAAACAGACTGAGACATTTCCCAACCCCTTCTGGATCATCCCCAGGCACTTAAGCAACAACATGTAGTCTGCTAGAATCCTGTTCTTTGGTGAGCAGGGGCCCTGACAAGTACCTGTCATCTGCTGTCTTCCCTATCTAGGCTCTGCTAGGACCACCAATTTTCCACTGTATATCTGGTTCTGCTGCTTCAGACATTAGCAACACACAAGTTTATGCAGTTTCCTGCCAAGCAGGATGGCCCTTGAGGAAGGACGGCACCAAAGGATAAGACAACTTGCTCTTTGATCCTTCAGAACCTTTTGCTCAGGCCCCAAGGCTACCAAAGGACGCTGATGTCATTTCCAAGAGCCTGTATAACCATAGTCCCACAAGGTCTTTCACCTGACCGAAGCATATGAAGACATCTTCTTGTCTTTGAAATGACAATCACTGATGTTTTTTGAATCCTAGAATCCTTTCAGGAGGCAGGCTCCTTTCCTTCTTCATCTTCCTATAATATAAATGTTTCCTTCTCCTCCTTCCTACAATAAAATTTAAAGGACCATTAAGAAGAATTTGGGGGCACCTGGGTGGCTCAGTGGGTTAAACCCTCTGCCTTCGGCTCAGGTCATGATCCCAGGGTCCTGGGATCGAGTCCCACATCGGGCTCTCTGCTCAGCGGGGAGCCTGCTTCCTCCTCTCTCTCTGCCTGTGATCTCTGTCAAATAAATAAATAAAAATCTTAAAAAAAAAAAAGAAGAATTTGGGCTGGGGCGCCTGGGTGGCTCAGTGGGTTAAGCTGCTGCCTTCGGCTCAGGTCATGATCTCAGGGTCCTGGGATTGAGCCCCGCATCAGGCTCTCTGCTCGGCAGGGAGCTTCTTCCTCCTCTCTCTCTGCCTGCCTCTCTGCCTACTTGTGTTCTCTGTCAAATAAATAAATTAAATGTTTAAAAAAAAAAAAAAAGAAGCATTTGGGCCTCAGAAATACAGGAGTCTGTCCACTACCTTTCTTGGGGAGGGGGATAAAATACCTTTTATTCCATCCACTGCATGGATGGGAGACTTTTTCATATAGAATTTAAAAATCCAGTACAAGTTAAATTATCACCTGCAGGTCACTCTGCTATATTGAAGACTCATAGAGCAAGAAGGCATGCTTTTGTTAATTCTCTTCTTGCATAGCAAGAGGATTTTATCTTTAGTTATGACCTAAAAATAAAAATCTATGTCATAATGTTTTAACCTTTATAATTTATTTTTTAACTCTTGCTAAAAAAAAAAAAAAAAAAAAAAAAAAAGTCCTGGTAGACAGTCCAGAAAGGAAACATTGCCAAACTTGCTGCCAAGAGCTTCCCAGAGAGACAACTGAAGAAGCCAATCTCATAGGGTTCTGTTGAAAACAAGTAGCCTTTTATGATCCCCCAATATCCTCACTTCGATGGCTTGGCAGTAACTTCTCAGGACCAGTGTGCAGGGGAGGGAGGTAGAAAAGTCTCCCTGTCGTGTTACACTTGGCTATACTTGCTCCATATCATTTTATGCCTGGTAAGTCAATGAGACAGCTTGCTATTATATTAACAGGCATAGCTGCTCATAAAAGCATATCCATAGTACTGGAGACTTAGGCCAGGAGAGATTATTTATCTCAGTTATATACAGGGTCCAGAGCTCTCCTGGGGATTATTTAGGTAATGACGTTAGACCAGACCACTCTCCTCTCTTACTGCCCGCTTTGGGAGAGCATCCTTGGGAGCTTTCTCTGTTCACTGATCTCAGGACTGTTAAAATGTTTCACTGTTTCACTGTTAAAATGTTTCACTGTTTCACTATATGGTGAAAGTCATTAGGGTTTGAAGATTTTCTTTTTCTGGAGACTCCTTGGCCTCTAGACACGGGCATTTACTCCCTACTTAGCTTTCTTTGAGTTGAATATGCAAAGATGTTATGAGTGTGGGGTACTTCCTCAAGCCACAAGCATAACCTGGCATGTCATGATACCCTCCCACACTCTTATCTCGCTGTGACATGGTGTGATTCAAGTCCTAATCCTATTCCCCTTGAACTAAAATTAAGTGGTTTCAGTCTATTAAAGGCATCATCCTTAAATGAAACTCACGAGGGCACCTATACGTCATAGGGACTAGCTTAACACTGATCTCATACTCTGAAGTTGCGCTTCGGGAAAAAACCCCATAGCTCAGAATTTGACCTCATCACATCAGGAAGTTGGACTTAAAAATCTGTCTCTAGTGTTCTGTGTCCTTTTTCCTTATCATCAGGTTTTTCTGACTTTGACTTGGGGATCAAAGAGGTAATTTGCTCATTGAAACCAACCTCAAACAACTCGTTTTTTTTTTTTTTTTTTTTTTATTTTTGTTCTTTCTTCTTCACATTGTGTGTGTGTGTGTGTGTGTGTGTGTGTGTGTGTGTGTGTGTGTGTGTGAATAACTTGTTTTGGAAGGAACTCAATGTGAAAAATAACACAGGCATGGGCCTCCACATACCAAAGCCTCAAGGAATTTATTTACAGCATGTTTAAATCTCAGCCGAGGCCTCTGAATTCCACACCATACAGGTGGAAGCATGAGCAGAGTACATGTGATTGGAACTGAGTTGAGTCTTGGGTTAGGGAAGGAGGAAGAGAGAATCTAAACAACCTAGAAACCTGTTTGGATTGTGACAGGTGGCTGTTGATTAGGACAGGCATATAACTCACCTGGGTGCCTTAGTGGAAATGTCATGCCTTATTTTAGAAGGAAATTAGATTCAGTGACAGGAGACACACGCTAGGGACTAAATAACATTCTAATAACATATTTTAAGTGTGCCACTTACTAACAAGATCGATTTTCAAATTCGCTTTTGACAAAGATTAAAGTAAAAATAAAGGCAGGGCGTAAGATGGCAAATCAGTGAAAAGGAATGTGTAAAAACACACAAAGCACAATGGAGCGTTGGGTGAGACCCTCCTTTCCCTCTTCCCCTACATTCTGTGAGAGGCTAGTTTATTTGTAAGGACCATTTGAAAATGACTTTCATAATTGAATCAGATGCTAGAAAGTCTATGAAGAGAGAAAACAGATCAGTGGTTGCCTTGGGCAGGGGATAGGACCAGGGATTAAGTATAAACTGGCATGAGGGATATTTCCAGAGTAGTGAAAATTTTCTGTTTTTTTTTTTTTCAAAGATTTTATTTATTTATTTGACAGAGAGAGAGCAAGAGAGCACAAGTAGGGGAGTGGCAGGCAGAGGAAGAAGCAGGCTCCCCATTGTGCAGGGAGCCAGACTCAGGGCTCTATCCCAGGACCCTGGGATCATGACCTGAGCTGAAGGCAGACCCTTAACCGAGCGCCCTGGTGAAAATGTACTAGAACTGAACTGTGGTGATGGTTGCACAAGGATTTAAGTTTAAAAGAGATCATTGAACTTGTGATGGGTGAATTTTGTGATATATAAGTTAAACTTCACAAGGTTTCTTTCTTTCTTTCTTTCTTTCTTTTTTTAATTAACAAGGTACAGCTTCATGACATTAGATTTGGCAATGATTTCTTGGCCATGACACCAAAAGCATAGGCAACAAAAGAAAAAACAGACACACTGGACTACATTAAAATGTAAAACTTCTGTGTATCAAAGGACACAACCAACAGAGTGAAAGGGGAGCCTACAGAAAGGGAGAAAATATTTTAGAATTATATATCTGAAAAGGGGTTAATATCCAGAATATATAAAGAACTCTTAAAACTCAACAACAAAACAACCTGTTTAAAAAATGGGCGAAGGAGGCACCTGGGTGGCTCACAGGGTTAAAGCCTCTTCCTTTGGCTCAGGTCATGATCCCAGGATCCTGAGATCGAGCCCTGCATCGGGCTCTCTCCTTGGCGGGGAGCCTGCTTCCTCCTCTCTCTCTCTGCCTGCCTCTCTGCCTACTTGTGATCTCTCTCTGTTGAATAAATAAATAAAATCTTTTTTTAAAAAATGGGCAAAGGTCTTGAAAAGAAATTCCAAAGAGGATATACATATGGCTAAGAAGCACATGAAAAGATGCTCAACATCACTAGTCATCAGGGAAAAGCAAATCAAAAACCAGAGAGAATTCCTCACACCCATTAGAATAGCTGCTTTCAGAAAATGAGGAAATAACAACTGCTGGCGAAAATGTGAAAAAAATGGAACTTTTGTGCATTGTTGGTGGGAATGGAAAATGATGCACCTGTTTTGGAAATCAGTCTGGAGTTCTTCAGGAAATTAAAAATGAAATTGCCGTATGACCCAGTAATTCTGCTTCTGAATGTATACCCAAAAGAACTGGAAACAAGTTCTTAAAGAGATATTTGTACACTCCTGTTCATAGCAGCATTATTCCCGAGCAACCAAGTCTCCATCGATAAGACGAATGAATAAACATGTTCTACACATACGTTGGAATATCATTCAGCCTGTAAAAGGAAGGGAATTCTGACAGGTGCTACAACAGATATGAATCTTGAGGACATTATGTTAAGAGAAATAAGCAAGTCCCAAAAAGAACTACTGTATGATTCCATTTACATGAGGCTCCTAGAATAGTCAGATTTCAAGAGACAGAAAACAGAATGATGGTTGCTAGGGACTGGAGGGGATGAGGAGAGAGTGGGGGGCTATAGTTTAACGGGTATGAAGTTTTAATTTTGCAAGATAGCGTTCTGGAGATGAATGTTGTTGATGACTGCACAGTAATGTGAACATACTCAATACCACTTAACTGTACACTTTAAAATGGTTACAATGGTAAATTTCATGCTATGTGCATTTTGTCACAATTAAACATGTAAAAAGGGCTAAAAAATTTAACCAGGTGTGCTTGTTGGTTCTAAAAACTGAAAAATCGGCTTTATCTTCTGTGGTCCTGGAATACCATAAATCATCAGTAAATTGTTGTAGATGTAAATGTATCCAAGATTGTGTGATCAATTCTGATTTTACCTCTGATATTCCTTTGGTTAGTTCATCTGTTGTCATGAAATTGAATCTTACTTTTGCATGGATAATCTTTCCCAAACCAACTTTACAAGTTCTAGTCCTTCAGCTCTAACTTTTTGATAGTATTTCTACTAAAGCATCATCAAATTACCCCAGACTGATCATGGGGAAGGGAATACGCATATTCTTTGTCTTTAAATAGTATCTGCCTCTTAAATTTTCTGGGTCTTCCAGTGGTCTCAGTCATTCTTCTAGTTATTGTGGCTTAGATCTGTGGAGTCATTTTGGATGTTCCCTATTTCTCAGTGACAATCATTAGTTTTCCTGTTTCCATCTTTTTTATACCTAAACACACTGTACAACATTGACAGGTAAGTTTAAATCTTAAAATATTGAGACGTCCCACAGTTAATCCTAACCCAGCTACGCCAGGTTATCTGAGTATTATCATGATCAATCCTCTACTTCTCCCCGTGTGGTCTACTTAACATCCACATCTTTATTCTCATGTTTTTTATCCTCTTCCTTCATAGATACAATGTCATCTCCCTCTTTTCTACTCAGGGATCTCTTTCCATTCAACTTCCCTCAACCAGGAGCCTTTTGCGATTACTGAATCCTGTGGTCCTCTCAACCTTTTCTGAATAACTGCCTTGATACTGACTGTCTCTTCTGGGCTGCGCAGAGGGTGTGGGCTCTATAAACTGTTAGCACCAGGCAAGAACAACAAAAGCAAACCCAGGATGGACCTGATGCCAAGAGAACATTGACAGGAGGCCATGAGTTTGAGATGGGATTGTGGTCAGACTCAAAAGGAGAATTAGCACTATAGAATACACAAATGTAAGTAAAAGGAGTTATGAGAATCCAAGTCTATGGAAAAGTCTGAGAAATAATCAGGAATGTGAATTGGAGTAAATCCCAAAAATCCCAGCTTTCAATAAGAGCTCCAATCACTGTATCTAGACTAGTGAACAGTCCTAGGCAACAGACTGATTTAGGGGAAATGGTACAGGTTGTGCTCCTGAAAGACATGAATCCTAATCCCAGTGCACCCCAACCCCTGCACTTACTATCTGTGTGATCTTGGGCAAGTTACTTGAGCTTTCTTTTTATTTTTTTAAAATTTTTTTTAAGATTTTATTTATTTATTTGACAGAGATCACAAATAGGCAGAGAGGCAGGCAGAGAGAGAGGAGGAAGCAGGCTCCCTGCTGAGCAGAGAGCCCGAGGCAGGGCTTGATCCCAGGACTCTGGGATCATGACCTGAGCCGAAGGCAGAGGCCTC
>NC_081565.1:78161262-78248302 GCF_022355385.1 Mustela nigripes | reverse complement strand
GCAGGCAGAGAGAGAGGAGGAAGCAGGCTCCCTGCTGAGCAGAGAGCCCGAGGCAGGGCTTGATCCCAGGACTCTGGGATCATGACCTGAGCCGAAGGCAGAGGCTTTAACCCACTGAGCCACCCAGGCACCCCTTACTTGAACTTTCTAAGCCTTGCTGTGTTCATCTCTAAAATGGGGATAATAACACAAAAATTATAGGGCTGTCGTGATGATCAGCTAAAATTAAACAATGTAGATAAAGCTCCTGGTAGATGCTTAGCAGTGGTAGGTATGAAACCTTTATTCTGGCTGAGGTTAATTGCTCTGTGTGTTGAATAATAATCACTGTCTCTATGAGGTATAAAGATAAATAATCACTATATTATTGTATAAATCGTTGATGAATGTCAGCCCACATCTTAATTATGTAAGAACTATCGCTTTCCTTTCTTTTCTCCTTTCTACCTTCCTTTCTTCTTTCTTTTCGTTTTTTCTTCTTTTTTTTTTTTTTCCTTTTTCCTTTCTACTTATTTTAACTCTGATATGGACTGGTGGGAAACTCAATCTCAGGGATTCTTGTCCCTCTTCCTTCAGTTTTGGGCCAAGTGGACAGCCTCTTACTCATTGGCCTCTGTCTATCCTGAATCCTGCGGATATGTTCACCATGCTGAGGACTCCTTTCGATCTCCTGCCACATTTGGGCCCTAGGGATCTCTGGTCAATCTGAGAATACTAGGTCAAAGTCCAGTGTCTTAGAAAGGAAGGAAGGAAGGAAAGAGGGAAGAAAAGAAAAAAGGAAGGAAGACAAGATGAAAGAAAGAAGCCATTAATCCCCAGATGCTTGAGTTTGCTTGTTAAACAATAAATTACCAAAACAAAGTCTTGTACGCCTTCTGGGCAGAAATGAAACTATCTAGAACAAAGCAGAGTGGAGAAGGGCTAAAGAATTAAAGCCATGGAAAACCTAAAGTCTGAAATATTGCAGAGATTTTTTTTTTTTAATATGCAACTTGAATTTTCTCTCCCTCTGGTAGAAGAGACATATAATGTTCAAAGGGTATTTCCAGTTGACTCAGACAAAGAAAATCTACTGTTTGCATGAAGCAGGAGGAACACCATTGATGTCTTCTTGTTTTGACCTTACCCTAACTTGGTTACTTAACTCTATCTTTGGGGGCCCAAATTTCTTCATCTGTAAAATGAAGGTATTCTAGATACAAACTGTTAAAAATATAGTTAAGGGGCACCTGGGTGGCCCAGTCAGTTAAATGTCTGACTCTTGATCTTGCTTCAGGTCATCATCTCAGTGTCCTGGGATAGAGCCCCATGGGGGTCTCCCTGCTCAGTGTAGAGTTGGCTTGAGCATTCCCTCTCTCCCACTCCTTCGGCCCCTCCCCCTGCTCTTTCTCTCTCTCACAGATAAATAAATGAATAAAATCTAAAAAATATCTATGTAGTTGAATTCTAAAATTCTCTAGGTTATCGGATCGAGAAAAAAATTATTTGGGGGAGTGGGCTTTGTCCTCGTTTCCAGAGGCATGGCTATAAAAGGGAACAATTCAGAGGCAAAATAACCTTCTCTTCCCCCTCCCAACTGTTCTTGCTCTTTAGCTCCATCTGTATTATTGCCTGGATGACTTTCTGTTCTGATTTATAGTCATTTGCTGTCAAGTCTTATCTCCTCGTTTACAACTAGAGTTTAAATTCTTTAAGGAACGGATTCAGCTATCCAGACTGCTCCCTTTTCCTTCCTTCTCTTCTCCCTTCCCCCTCAGACAGATTCTTCTGGATCATAGTAAGCACTAACAAGAAGTATTTAATTGGAAATAACCAGCTTTAAGAACTGAAGAATGTCCTCTGAGGGTTATTTATTGACCTCTCCTGGAAAGTTATTTCTGTTGCCTACATTCTAACAAACTGAAAGTGCTTTTGTCCTAAAATACTTATTTTAAAGGGGTGTCTGGGTGGCTCAGTTGGTTAAGTGTCTGCCTTTGGCTCAGGTCATGGTTCCAGGGTCCTGGGATCGAGCCCCACATCGAGCCCCACGTCAGGCTCCCTGCTCAGCGGGGAACCTGCTTCTCCCTCTCCCTCTGTCTGCCTCTCTGCCTACCTGTGCTATCTATCTCTCTGTCAAATAAATAAATAAAATCTTTTTAAAAAATACTTACTTTAAACAAATTTTTATTATTGTGCTTCACTCTTTACAGACATTTTCTCTTAATCTCACAACAAGCCTGAAAAATAGATACTAATATCACTTTCCAGATAGAGAAACAAAGGCTTGGAGGGATTAAGGGGTTTCCCCAAGAGCACTCAGCTACTAAGCAACAGAAGCAAGATGTGATTCCTCAGCTTTCAGATTCCCAAACCCACCCCCATATAGTAGGGATGTTTTCTAAATTCTTTAAACAGAGCAGGTAGTAATTGCCTGACAGTCAAAGAGGCAAACTTGTTTATGGGTATTCACAGAAGAACAATTGTGAATTTGGAAAGAAAACTCTCTTCACAGTTCAGTCCAGACAGAGGTCTCTGATTTTAAGCAGCATTTTTGTGATACATAGCACTGGAATCCAAGTCTTGAATCTACAAAAAGGGTGCTCACCCAGGTTTGCCAGGAGTTTGCATACACCATTACTCTGCTCTTAAGCAACAGAAGATTTCAGTGAGAGAAAAGGAAAACATTTTCAATGCAGAGATCTAGGAATGAAACGGATTGACCCAATCCCATTAGAACGATTTAGACTGGAAATAATAGCCTTTCGCTTTCAGCGTGTTCTGAGTAAGCAACTATTTTCAATGTGCATCCCATAATGATTCCCAATTCTCTGAACACTGAAAACCCTTTCAACAATCTCCACAGGAAAGCGAAGGCTACTATTTGCGGGGGGAGGAAATAGATATCAGTATTGCATACTGACTGTTCAATTCTATAACAAACATTCCATGGGATGTCTCGTGCATGTATATTTCATGCTCAATCCACAGTGAACATGTATTTGAACATGAGATTTGTCATTTTTTTCCCCCAAAGAACAACTTTCTGTAGATATTTTTGTCTAATTAAGAACCAGGACAGAACTTACTTGTCTGTGCTTGAAAGTCATTTTGCCTTAAGAATCCCTTCTTTATCATCTAGTTGTTCAGTAAGGGCTTTATTGACTACTGAGGCCTTTTAGCTTGACTGTTTTATTACGATATTTAATATGATACATAAAGGTTTTAATATGCCATGTAATACAGAAGTCAACCCATCTATTCCGCTCCCATTTATACCTTGAAAAAAATTCATTGTAGAAGAATACACATCTAGAAGTTTGTCATCATGGATACACCCTAGTAATTGTCTGTTGTTGACTGACTACTTACCTCACGCAGGTGTGAACACTGACCTCTCTCAGTGTTATTTCAGGCTCTCTGACTCAAAGTCACTCACTACTAATTATTGAGAATAAACAAAATTTTGGATGACAGAACATTAATTTTTTTTCCTTTTTTTGAGTATATCATTTTTTGCCTGTATTTATATTATATTACATTACAGTTTTATTTATTTGTACATAAATAAAATATATAATTCACATACTTTTATACATAACATAATTTTTAAAATAATTTTTTAAAAAAGATTTTATTTATTTCTTTGACAGACAGAGATCACAAGTAGGCAGAGAGGCATGCAGAGAGAGAGGGGGAAGCAGACATCCTGCTGAGCAGAGAGCCCTATGACCTGAGCAGGAGGCAGTCCCACTGAGCCACCCAGGCACCCCTACATACATAATTTTTTAGTCTTTAAATAGAATGTTCTTATTGGAGTTCCTAGTTAAGTAAATGAATGAGAATCTCATTTAAAAAAATCTATGTACTTATTGTACTTATGCTCAGTGGGTTTCTATAAACTATAATAAAATCTTTTTACTGGCAAATATCTACCCAATAATAAACTGATAAATGAATGAAAGATAGGACTGTTACACAATTTGTTTCCAAACAAGTTGTTTGGAAACACAAGCTGTTTTCAAGGATGATTAATGTCTGACCAGTTCAACTCCCAGGATCCATCACTTCTGAGGCTGAGACCTGTTTGTGGGTTGGGTCAGTATGCACGTGTGTCGACATGTGCAGAAAATGACCCTAAAAGTCACAGGTCACAAACTTCTGGTTATTCTCACACACGTGCTGTGATTTCTCAGCACGATGTTTTGCAAACTTGAACTTACTACAAACATTTACAGGTTGGCAAATATCAACAAAGGCAGATTTCTTAAAAATGAAAAAATGGGGCGAAATCGGTCCTATAATTTCTCATAGCAAACGTTGGTTAGAGTCAGGGAAAGACTGCAGAAGTCATTGGGGCCATCCTTTCCAGCAGTCCCCTCCCCCACCATTGCTATGCACTATCTACCCATTCATTCCCTGTAGCTGTTTGTGTCTGAGACCCTTGCTCTGAAGAAAATTCTCTAGCGCTTCCTTTTAACATGGCTGGATTAGTCATGACTTTGTGTGTGGTGACTCAGAGTAAAGAAGAATTGGAGCAGTCTCAGGTCAGCTCAGTGCCAGGTGTAACTGAAGGACACCTGTTCAGGAGCTCATGGGGATATGAAGAGCTTAGGAAGAGGTGAGAACACCTTTTCAAATCCCTCCATAGATGGGAAGGAAGAAATTTCCCAAACTTCAGCCATTACCAGAAGTAGCTTGAAATTGTGTAATAGTCCTAAATTTATTTACCAGTTTATTTAGTCAATATTCGCCAGTAAAAAGATGTTATTATAATATATAGAAACTTCTGAATATAGGTATAACAAGAACATAGATTTTTTTTTTTAAGATTTTCTTTATTTATTTGACAGAAATCACAAGTAGGCAGAGAGGCAGGCAGAGAGAGAGAGAGGAGGAAGCAGGTTCCCTGCTGAGCAGAGAGGCCGATGCAGGGCTCTATCACAGGACTCTGGGATCATGATGTGAGCCAAAGGCAGAGGTTTAACCCACTGAGCCACCCAGGCGCCCCGGGACATAGATTTTTAAATAAAGTTTTCATTTATTTACATCAAGCTGAAAACCTGGATTAGAAACGTAGCCCTTGGTTTCTCTGGCAGGGAAGTTTCTGACTATAAATTTATCCTCAGGAACACACTTTTTTATTAATCCAAGGATATATGCATGTAGAGTTCATGTAAGCCAGCAGGCTTGACTTACATGCGATGGAGCAAAACTAAGAAGACGTCTGGCAATTACCCTGGTAATTACCTTGATAAAAACAGCAGATCTATTTCTGTTCCGTGATGGATATTTCAGTTTTAAATTAGTTCCATTACTACAAGGCCTGAATTAATTAACTAAGGTAATTTGCAAACTGGCAAAAGTCTCCTTCAGGATGAAACAGGTATTGCTCGCTTATGCCTCTATTACTAGGTAGCTTTTACGTGGATTCATTTTGGAAGGCTCAGCCCATGAGGTTCCTTACCGGCAGTCCTTTTGATCTGTCATGAAAGTCACCACTTGAGAGAACTGGGATCCTGTGTGTGAGCCACTCCTCTGACCCCTAGGAGAGTGTATGTGTCAGAGAGAAAGATTCAGACACAGAGACATGCATGGTGCTGAAGATGAGCTCACACAGCACCAAGTGACACAAGCAGGGGCCATGTCTCTCGAATGCAGCTCCTCAGCTCCCCTGCTGCCCTCTGCCTAGGTTTGGGTTCTGAGCTTGTTGGCAGGCCAGGATGGCTTTTAGGAGGTGCCAGTCCCACTTGCAAATATTGTTGCTCTCATTCTGCCTAAGTTGCAATTTCTGGCCTGAGGTCATGACCGCAAACAGGAAGTGCCTCTGAGTTTCTCCAAACAGGGTATGTGGATGAGGGGCGGAGTTTAGCACATAAACACCCCGCTGCCAGCTTTTCATGTTTACAAGGGATCAAGAATAGGACACTTAAGGTCAAGAATATATCCTTTCTTCTTCCTCCAAAGGAGCAAATAGTGTTGTCTTACAGTCTAGGTGAAATCCAGACTTTAATGCCAGAGCTATATTTGGTTTGGAGTTTTTCTTTAATGCCACCCAGACTCATTTGATAACTATTACGATCCTCAAAAAACTGCATGAATAAAAAGTGACTTCATATTAACTTGTATACACGTCTGATCCATTTTGGCAGGGTGGGGGGGTGAGTATAAAACCAAAACGCTGGGGAATGGGGAAGGGGGAGGGAAAACCTCTCCATGTTTGAGGTGCAACTAAAATTAAGCTATAAATTCGTGTTTGAGTAGAATGGTATAAAAACAAGAAAACGGGGTTGGAAGTGTCTCAGAGGTCATGTCCAACCCTCTTCCTGAGGATGCATGAATCACCACCTCCCTCCCATTCCTTCTCTCTGAACTGTGTCATTTTTTTCTTTTTTCAGGTTTTAGCTACTTCAGGAAACCACAGTTGTTGGCTGATAGAAAAATTATAGCAATGCCAAAGAGAGAGCTATTTCCGCACCCCCTCACCCCAGTCAGTGAAGTGTTAATAGTACATAGTATGTATTAGACCTTGTACTGAAAGAAAATGCTCTTCTTAAGTTGACTATCAAGACATTTTTAAAAACAAGACCTATACCTGTGATTTTTGAGCTTTCTACTCTCAGGTTTCCTGCATATTCAGGGATACCAATAGTGTTCCTCCAATGAACAGACTTGGAACCAGCAAAATGCCTTCTTTACAACATTATCATTTCCATTAATTTGAGCAAGTGTTGATCAGCATAAATTATTTATGTGAGCACTGGGAGCCACCTCCCTAGGTGCAAGGCAATCTGTTAAAGATTTGCTATCATGCTACTGAATGGGGGGTAGGGTGGGGAGATATACATTTTATGAGTCATAAAGTTTTAGGAATATTAGTCCTGGTGTTTACATTTGGAAATGAACTCTTGATAAAATGCACTGTAAAACAAGCAAACCTCCCCCAAACCCGAAACAACAGCGTGGAAATTTAAATTCACTAAGGGCCTAAGTCGAAATAATGGGGGGAAAAAATCCCAAACCTTGGTAGTATGCCAAATATCATGATCAAATGGAAGATTAGATATGGTCGTTAAAGCAGAATGACTTAAACTGTTAGACTGGCTGGCTCATGACTTAATTTGAGTTCTAAGAAAATGTGTCTTTTTGTTGTAGCTTCTTTGAGGGACAGGAGAAAGTGAGAAAAGAAAAGAAGGTAGACAAAGAACCAGCACTCACTGTGTTTTTTCTTATACTTATTGATGTCACTGAATCTTGTAGTTGTCTGTAGGCAAGGTCTAGCTTCCAGGGATAGCCAGATGGTTCCTCTACTGCAAGTAATTGACAATCAAAACAGCTATTCTAACTTCTCCATGTATGTTAATGCATTTAATGCTTGCCCCAAGCCTGTGAGGTAGGTACCATCACTAAGCCTATTCTACAGTTCGGGAAACTGAGACTCAGTGAGGTTAAGTGCCCTGTACAAGGTCACACAGTTAGCAAGTAGAAGAACCAAGAATTGAACTAGGCAACTGAGTTCTAGACATCATACTCTTAGTCATTGTGCTAAATGACTTCTCAAAGATTTAGTTGTTTTACAAAGTCTATTCTGAAATTCATCTGCATCAGACTTTCCTAGGGTGCCTCTTAGAAGTTTTCTAGGCCAGTATATCAGAATCCCTGGAAGTTGAGGCTGAGAATTTTTATTTAAGGACTCTCTTTTGCACACTATTGTTTGAAGACCACTGATCTAGAGAGTGACGGAGAGAGAGAGAAACCCCCTTTGGCTTTTAGAACTCAGAAGGACACAGTATGAAACTCTCTAGACTTTGTATATAAGATCATGTCATCTGCAAATAGAAATAGTTTTACTTCTATTCCAATCTGTAGAACTGTTACATCTTTTTCTTGCTTAATTGCCTTAGCAAGAATCTCTAGTAGTATTGCATAGTATTGCATAGTAGAAGTGGCAAGAGTGAACGTCACATCCTTGTCTTATTCCTAGCTCTCTAGATTTTGAAGGAAAGAAGGGACAGTTTAAGGCCAATGTTTTAGAAATTTACTACTGGAAGCTGTAGTTTGGTATTTTCTGTTCCTGACTGGATTCTATCAAGAGAAGCTTTAGATGCCAGAAATATCAAATGTACTTCTAATTCATTCCCACAATGGGAGTGTGGGTGGCTCTCTGAGCTCTGTGAGCCAAGCACATAGAGATTCTTAGTAAACTCCTAATGAGAATGGGTGAAGGTCTTCAGCTATTGCCCTCCAAATTCAGGGTGGGGAATAGGTATGTCTGTGGAGATGACACTTCTGAGACCATTATAATCCTCCCCTCTGGTTAAGAAACATTGCAGTGTAGAAGCCAAGCTTTAGAGATAATCCAATATCATTTGGTTCCTGTGAGAGTCCCCATGAACAGTACTCTCATAGAGGTAAGAAAATAAAGAGGCTGTTCTACTTACTAAGGCTGCCTAAATTTCCTCCAAAGTCAATGGTATGAGTCAACCATTGATGTTCACAGATTTTTGTTGGTCAGACTTGGAGTGGATCACTTACTCTGCACCATGATGTCTGTGACTTTGGGTGGACGACTTGAAAGCTAGGGGCTGAGAATAGCTAAGACTGATTCACTAGCATATCCCACAGTTGATACTGGTTGTCAGCTGAAACCTTCACTGGGCTGTCAGCTGGAATGCCTGGATGTGTGACTTCTCCATGGGTCCTGGGATTCCTCACAGCAAGATGGCTGATTTCCTAGGCTAGGATTCCAACGAAGCAGAAACTATGTTTCCTTCTCTGACCTAGCCTTAGAAATCATGCAACATCACTTTTGTTGCCTTCTAGTTATTAGAAGCAAGTCACTAAAGTGGACCATATTCAAAGGAGATATATTAGACTCCATTCTCTGTGGGAAAAGTGTTAAAGAAGTTGTAGTTATATTTTAAAACTATCATAGGTGCTATAAAAAAATTCAATGTAGTAATAATAATATCTAACATTACTGAGCACTTATATGTCCGATCTTCTAAATATTCCATGTAAATTACCCCAGTCCTCCCTCAACCCTGTAAGACAGATAATATTGTAATCGTTATATTAAATATAAGGAATCTGAGATTGCATAACTTGCTTGAAGCATAACTTGCTGGAAACTAATGGTCATGGGACTAAACTCCAGACAGCTTGGCTCCAGAAGTATCTTCTTATTCAGTACTAGATACTACACTACAACTGAGAAAATGTGGGATCTAGCCCAAAGTACTAATTTAGAGAGGGATCTATTATGCTCCAAGTGTTTTCTATGCCCAGAGCCCCATTCTGAGGAAAGAGGACCACTTAACTGTGTCTCTCTGTCCTATCTTGATTGCCTGACTGGGCAAGGGTATATCCCAACGGCCATCACTGGGAGCTCCCCTGACATCTGGTGGGAGAGCTCTATAGAACTACTACTGCAGGGTTACTAAGTGAACCCATCAGATCCTACCTTTGGCGGAACTTGAATAGAAGTCTATCCAAGGGTAGTTGACTGCGCGAAGATGGGCAAAAGGCAAGAGGTACATGGAAAATAAGTCAGAAACCCTCTGGAGGAACCAGAAACCCTGGGATGCAGGAATTAAGAAGCAGAAAGTAGAACAGATAGCTAGCTACATGTTCCTGTGAACAAGAGCAGTAAAAGCAGAGGCAAAGAGTAGTTCATGCCGATAATAGCAGAGGATTAGAGCAAGCAGATGCCCACATCTAAGGAGTGCTTGCCAGAGCGAAAGTAGCAGACTTCGTGTTTACTAGAGCTCCTCTTTTGTACTTTAAGCACCTGCTGTGTTTAGCACTGGGTGAAGTTCAGCTATGCTCCCTCCAACATTCCCCACCCTGTGCAGCCTTAAAACAAATCTGTATTATCTGAGGTAACATGAGCCTCTGTCTTTCTATTCCTTATACTTGAGATGCTCTCACCCACTGGGCCACTAGTGAATCATGTGGCCTGGGATAGGTCACTTCCCTATTGGCTCAGTTTTCTTGTTGGTAAGGTGTCAGTTGGACCAGATGGTATCTAAATTCATTTCTAGCTCCGAGGTTTATTATCCTCGACTTTGGCGTGAAGGGCTTGGGGTCACAGTCCGATTGCAAAGCCATGGCAACCCCTCACCCTCTTGATCCCCAGCTCCCTCTCTGACCACAGAGTGACCGAAAGTTGAGATTTCTGTCTCACAAGGAATTGAAAGGCAGCACTAGCGTGCCAAGTAGCTCTATGGCCTTCTGGTAGCTCCCACGCAGGCCTCCCTGAGTTTGGGTGATGTTTTCTGCAGAGCCAGCAGGCCAGTGTGTGTGTGCTGACCTCTCCTTCTCTCATTTCACAAGAGACCTTGTTTGCTGGAGAGAGATGAAAATAAATCATGAGAAGTTGCAGACATACTGTTGGGAACTGAGGTAAAATGTGGAAAGGCTGCTGGGTTTGGTGTGGTCAGAGGTGACTGTAACAACTGTCCAGGAAGGAAATTGGAAAGGGATGGTTTTACAGATTCTGTTTCATCTTAAACTTAAAATTCAGTTTCATCTCAAGCAAGGTTTATAGGGAAACAGACCAATATTTCCATTTCAGAGACATGGGGGGAAAAAAAGATGTAGAAATGTGGACCTGGAAAGGCCTACAAGGACTCCTGAGTTAACCTTTGCCCCCTCACACGCTTCTGTCTGCACCTTCCCTACATGAGTTTGGATTTGGAGGAAACCATCAGCAGAGTTCCAGATGGAACATTTGGAGACCTGAAAAAAGTTTTGGCTCTGAGATCAGCTTATCGTGTGGCCGTAGGCAAAACCTTCTAGGGGTTCTCAGTATTTCCATTTGTATACTAAAGACGATACTGTCTATTTTTGCCTATGTCACTAGGATTTTTTGCCAGTTAATGAGATATTAGGCTCTATTCTCCCCAGTTTCTCAGTCAGTCCCACGCACTAGCCCAGATGTTTGGGGAGGGACACGGGTTAACTCTTTCAAGCTGTCAGGGGATTGTTTTATGTATCACTAGTGTATTGAACTAAAGAGCATCCTTGTATGGTCCACTCAGAAAACAGAGCTGCAGAAGTGCCCTGAATGGTCTCAGTGGTACCCTAGGGGCCTGCAAGAGTTAATGGTCTTGCGTCTGGTTTGGCTGATTGGATGGCAAGACATGACATAAGACACAGGAGAAAGAGAAGGCTAAAAAAACTTTACATAGGGGAACATTTAGAAATCCATTAGTAACAACTAAATGGCACTTCCCTTTCACTCCCTCTTCCCCTGACTGATCTCTCCTTCTCTCCCTCTCTCTTTCACACACACACACACACACACACACACACACACACACACCCATCTTGTTATTATAGTATTGGCTGGAATAGCAAATTCTAACTGAGCAGAGTGGGAAAGGTGCTTCGAGTTCTTGTTGAAAGAAATAAACAGGGGTGCCTGGGTGGCTCTGTTGGTTAAGCTGCTGCCTTCCGCTCAGGTCATGATCCCAGGGTCCTGGGATAGAGCCCCCCATCAGCTTCTTGCTCAGTAGGGAGCCTGCTTCTCTCTCTGCCTCTGCCTGCCACTCTGCCTGGTTGTGTGCTCTTTCTCTCTCTCTACCCTTCCCGACAAATAAATAAATAAATAAAATCTTAAAAAAAAAAATGTTTAAAAAAAAGAAAGAAAATACATCTCACCCTTGACCGCCCCTTTTTATTCTAAATGTTCATTGGATGGGGCATTTTTTTTTTTTCCTTCTTAAAGAAGGAAGCCCAGTTACTCACCTGAGGGCATGGTTATCTCAACCCTGGGATCCAGTGAAGAAATAGGCTCCTGTGAGTATACTAAGAAACTCAGAAAAGTAGGTAGTGAAACTCTACCGATTGCCCATCAATAAGAGAATAATGTTAAAATTCCTCAGGTTGAACTTGAAGGACCCAGCCTAAGTTTGCTATTAGAATGGAAGCTTCCTTGGCAGCTAGCTTCCTTGCTCATTGCAGCTGGGCATTTTGTTTCCATCATTTTGAACCTCAGAATGTAGTGAACCCAGAGTGGTCTGATATATTTGAAAAGTTACCTGTTACTATGACAGAACAATGACAGCCCCTTTCTCCATGTCCAAGGAGGCTTTTCCCTTTGATTGGCCAAATGAAGATTGCCACACAAAATATTTCCTTGTTAAAGATTTTCAACACTAAGTCCATTTCCACATTAAGTCCATAATTTGGACTTAAATGATTATATTACAGTTCTGGGGATGAAAAAATAACAATAGCAGTGTTCTTTTTTGTTTATTGGCATATCCCAACAAGACAAATAATTAGAATTTAATATATATTTAAGGAATGAGTAAATGAACATTAGTTCTCATGTTTCTGACTATTCCCATTTTCCCCTTCACAGATTGTGGGCCCAGCAGGCAAAGTAAATGAGTGAAGTCAGTGAGTCCAGATTTATGCATTTTGTTTGAGGTAGGAACTGTGTTGAACTAAAAAACACATGTTCTGGTTACAATGGGCAGCTCTTGCCTATTGTTGCCACATAGGAGTATTGGGCTGGGCCTGCCAGATACTCTTATTTTCAAGAGAAGTTGAAAGTCCTTATTGATACATAAAACCTTCAGATTTTCAAATAATGGCAACTTTTAAAGGTGTTCTGTTCAGTATTAAAAAAAACTATAGTAATTCTAAATAAACAGAGAGATATACCATGTTCATGAATTAGAAGACTCATTATTATAAAGGAGAAAATTCTTCTCTAAAGTTAACCTGTCGATTCAATACTGTTTTAAATTTTATTTTGTATAGGTGAGAATGAGTCAATTCTAAAATACAAAAGACTAAGAATAGAGAAAGCAGTCATGAAGGAAAAGTACAAAGTTGAAGGACTTACACACTACCAGATGTAAAGTGGATAAAGATAGACAAATAGAACAGAGTCCAAAAGCAAAAACACACAGATTTTTCAACTGATTCATGACAGAGGTGACATTGTAGTACACCAAGTAAAGATAATCTCTTAAATAAATGGTTCTGGGATAACTGGATATTATTTATGGAAAAAGATAAATCTTGATCTCCACCATTCACAATATATAAAAATCACTTCCAGATGGATTGTGTATGTAATGTGAAACAAAACAATAACTCTAAGGAAGAGAGCATAGAAGAGCATCTTCATGGCATTGGGGGAGGCAAATATGTCTTAAATAGGATACAACAAATACTAGTCATAATTTAAAAGTCAGAATTTCTGTTTATTAAAAGATACCAATAAAAGAGTGAAAAGGGTTGTTATAGAAAATACACATTTTACAAGTGCGTCATACCAGAATATATTTTTAAAATCTGTATATCAATAAGAAAGAAATATACAGCCCAATAGAAAAATGGGCTTGAACTTCATAAAAGAAGAACTTTAAATGGCCAGTAAAAAACTGAAAAAAGTGGTCACCTCAGTAATCATTAAGGGAATGTGTGTTACAACTACAGTGAGATACTGTTGGTGACAGTATTAACAAGGACAACCACCTTGGAAACCTGCTCAGGAGTACCCAAAGCTGAGCATACACCTGTGCTGTGATCTAGCAATTTCTGTTTCTGTCAGAAATGTACACAAAAAACATGTACCCAAATATTCAGAGGAGTTTCATTTATAACACCTCCAAACTGGCAACAAAAAGTTCCACCAACAGCAGAGTGTATAAATAAAATGTGATATATTCGTAAACAGAATACTATGTAGTGGTGAGAAGGAATGCATGATTGTTACAGAAGCAGCATGGATGAACCTCATTCACACACACAGATACAAAATTATATACATTATATGATTCCGTTTATATAAAGTCCAAACCAGGCAAAACCAATGCATGGTGATAGAAGTCAAGATAGCGATTACTTTGTTGGGGGGTAGTGACTGGCAGGGGGCATGAGGGAGACTTATGGGCGTGCTTGTAAGTGTTCTGTTTCTTGATCTGGGAGGAGTTACATGGCTGCATTCAAAATTTGTAACAATTTATCAAGCTGTACACACACAATTTGTGCATTTTTCTGAAAGTAGGTTGTATTTTTAAAAACTAGGTGGCTGGCCTCTGCCTTCAGCTAGGGTCATGATCCCGGCGTCTTGGGATCGAGCCCCGCATCAAGCTCTCTGCTTAGCAGGGAGCCTACTTCCTCCTCTCTCTCTTTCTGCCTGCCTCTCTGCCTACTTGTGATCTCTGTCTGCCAGATAAATAAAAAATAAATAAAATCTTAAAAAAACAAACAAAAAAACAAAAAAACAAAACTAGGTTGCTGGGGTGCCTGGGTGGCTCAGTGGGTTAAAGCTTCTGCCTTCAGCTCAGGTCATGATCCCAGGATTCTGGGATAGAGCCCCAAATAGGGCTCTCTGCTCAGCAGGGAGCCTGCTTCCCTCCCCCGCCCCCCTGCCGCTCTGACTACTTGTAATCTCTGTCTGTCAAATAAATAGATAAATAAAATCTTAAAAAAAAATAAAACAAAACTAGGTTGCTTTACAAAAAATACTGTTTAGGCCAGACAAAAACACAGCTGTTAGTCTTGTAGAGTTCATGGGCCTATAGTTGATACTATTTATGCTGGGTCAAATTTCTGATTGAGCCAAACTGGCACCTTCACCATTCATATACTTCTGTTATCTCCGTCCTTGGAGTTTTGCCTATGTCCTGTGTTTCTCTGAAATTCTCTTCCCACTCCTTTCTACCATTCAGTCTTTTAGAGGCCACAGTGGGTCTACTTCTTTAGCAATTATGATCTATACAGCTCACATGAATCACAAATTGATTCATACTTCCATTATATTTTATAAGTATAGGGCTTTTCTCTTCAGAGTTACTCTCTGGGTCCCAAATGCCAGTCTCTCTCTGTAGGTCCATACAAAATGACCACAATGAAGACAATGTAGCTTTTATCAAAAGGTAAATAGGTTGTATCTAACAGATCTTTATTTTGCAATTAGTCAGCTTCTTTATTCTTTTAGTACTAAGATAAATATCTTTCACAAAATGGTGGGATTAACTGATATGAGTATAGTCGTTAAAAGTTTTGGAGGCCAGACTGGTTGTATTCAAATCCCAGCATTGCTGAAGTTGCTGGCTTCTGTGGACCTCAGTTTCCTGAAAAGTAGAGGTAATAACTATATACACACATACACACGTACATACATACATATACATATATAATGCTATGTATGGTATGTATGTATCAATGACATATTGTATGTTCTAATATGTTATGACATTAATAATTACTCATGTTTTATGTATATTTATAAAATGTCAGGAGGTTATAAATAAAGCCCTTAGACCCATGTCTGGCATATAGATTTCACTTCGCAAATGTTAGTCATTTTTATTGTTTAGCTAGACAGAAGAAAAAGTTGAAGTCTGTATCTTGTATGTCCCTCCGATTTTTTTTTTATCTCTAGAAATGTTATTAGTCCCTGAAATTCAAAAGTCAGGTCCATTCAACTAGGTTATGTGGGTCTCCAAGAGCATGGCCCATCCCTTATATTTCTTTAAAGCATATAATGATATATAAATAGCTACTCTAATGCAGTGTGTGTTTCTGTTTATAGTCTCAATTTATTCTATGCCTGTTGGCATGCCTCTATGGTGAAATACAATGACATATATTTCTGTATATATTTTCACTTAATACCATGTAGTCAATGTTAACCAAACATCAGCCTTCTCAAAATTTAAAACTTCTACTGTAAATTCTGTCTTTTTTTTTTTTTTTTAACATTTTCCTCAACAAACGATCAGGAGGAAAGCTCTAAGAATAACAGCAAAAATGCAAACTGAGGAAAAATTCCCCCCTGAGGTTCAGACAATCTGCTGTCTTCTGGTATAATTAACTTTGGGATAAGAAGATGTTAGGAGAATGCAGAATGAAGGACAGACACCCAACACTCAGCAAATACTCTGGCTGAGTTTAATTAGCAGCGATCTTCATGACACTGAGGTGATGGTTTGTTAAACAGAGCCGTCCCTGACAATTGGCTGGGGTGAACTGTCTGAAAGATAAGCATTATGACTTCAAGGCAACACAACAGAAACTCAGGAAGGTACTTCATCAATCTTGAAACGGTTCCAGATAAAATTTGGAGCTGTAGGGGTAGAAAGGAGGGAACTGAGAGAAGGAATCAGGATGGGAAATCTAGCAGAGTACCTTTGGGGAGAAGGAGGACATTTCGTCTTTTTCCACCCTCATCATCCTCAATTATAAATGCCTGCTTTGTATATGCAACTTATAGCTAGGAAGCTACGGGGCTATATTTTTTTTCAAGGCTAAAGTACAGGAGTAAATCTAATTTCTCTGGGAGATTTCAATTTAAACCACAGATATTAACCACGAGATGACTTAATGGGCACATTAGACATATTTTAGGAATATTCCAAATGGCAGAATCTTGAGTATCATCCTTAATTTGAATCACAGAGCTTTTCTTTTAAATTTCCTTTATAAGAAGCTTAAATTTCCCAAGTAGGGTGGCAGGGAGCATGAGGACACACTTTTGGAAATTTTATTAGGGTGGCACAGAGGCACAGGTGCATAGCATAATTATTCCATCTACACTCAATTTCATTGCCAAGTGGGACCAGTTGGTGCTTCTAAGGATTCCACTTGACTGACAGATCACAGAAACTTGAGCATTGAGGCATGAGGCATGATATAGCAACTGCTCATGTTTCTAAAATGTGAAGAAAGCCCTAATTTTCAAGTGAGGGAGAGTGATTGAATTAACATTATCAGGGATGTGTCCACCCTCTAATAAAACTGCTGCCCAGGCTCCTCAGTTGACCGTCAATCTCAGATCTGTGGCATGACCTATAGTCATTATCATTCCATCATAGGCTTTACCCATATTTTGACTTAACAATAAGGAACTAGAGAAAGCCTATTATGGCAACTCTGGCAATAATTCACTATTAAAAGCTGCATTTCGAGAAGAGGAAATAACATTGCTACCTATCAAAATTATTGCTGTTTATATGAGGCATACATATGGTACACGACATAGGGATTTTGAACAAATGCATCTTTGTTTATGGTTCCTATGTTCCCTGGATTCTTTGTTAGTAGGAGGTAATCTTCAGCCTGGCAAAGATCTGAGCTAATCTCATGTCTCTTCTGTTGAGGAAGGGATACAATGGCCCTATGGTCATTTTAAGTCATAAACGTAGCTTTAATTCACTCTTCACACTGTCCAGGGCCCTGCAAAGTCAAAACTCCAGATATAATTTAACATCAAATTTCTCCTGCGTCAAATCTGAAATCTTAAAATCACTCCTATGTCAGCCTGAAGTCTCTAGTAGGAGTGTGAGCAAGTTTGTCTCCTCTTCTCCCTGCATGTCCTCTGCTCACGTCCTCCCTGGGGTCAACTGCAGTATGGGAGAAGGGAAAGAGAAACGCATAAGACCATTGTCTACTTGGCTACATGGCTTTGGCTCTCTGACTTGGCAGATGGTAAAAACAGCCTTTTTTGGAAATCTTGGCTGGCAGGGACTTAGGATAAAAATGGATTCTTTCTCCTGTGTGGCTGTCTCATGGACTCTTCCTTTGCTGGACTCCTTTCTTCTGTAGTTTGATGTACCTCTATGGACGTATCTGTATCCCAGGTGTTCACTAACAACCCCTTCATCAGTTCTTGGATATGGAGTGTGCATCCAGCCTTCTTCCACTAAGGTCACCTCATATCTCCACGTGGCCCAACTCAACAGGACCCAGGATTAACAGAGGCCGTTCTTTCCTGAGTAGTTCATTCTGGCCAACAGGAAACATCTATATCTCTTGATCAGGCAAACTCAGAGTGGTTCGTGCAGCTCCAACACAGCAGCTCCTTGTCGGATCCACCACCAAAGCAATTAATGAGGTCCTCTCCTACCTCTACATTTCCCAAGGACCATCCACACTCTGCCTTAGTTGTCTTTAGTGTGGGTCAGGCAAGGTCTTCTGCTGCTCCCAACTATTGGACAATGTCTTTTGAACTACATTTCTCTCCCTAAGGCTTGAGGCATGGAGGGGATGGAAGAGATTGATTGACAGGTGGGAAGTAAAGATTCCTTTCTGTAGCATCCTTCTTCCTGAGACATTCAATTGCCGTGCCATAGGTTCTTCAGAGGGCCATTTCCTTCCTAAAACTCTATTTGGAGAGGGGTGTGTCTCATTTTTGACCAGGATCAATTATATTAGAGTCCTAGGAAGCCAGTTCTACCATCTTGTTACTTGTGTTTAGCTTGCAAAGTGTGCAATCTTATTGTTTCATTTGTTTCTCATGGTAACAAGAAGAAGCCCCAAGAAAGAGACATGTCACCCCCTTTGTGCTGGTGAAAAACAGAGCCTGGAAAGAATAAATGACATGCCCAAGTCACATGGCTTTCACTGACATTATTTATTCATGAATTATTCATTGAATGCTCCCTGGGCAAAACTCCTTAGGGACCTTGTCTTTATGTTTGTGTCGTTGGCACCAAGGGCATAGTAGGCAATTAATAAATATTTGTCTATGGAATGAATGCATCCAGGACTGCTAATGCCTAGTGAAGGGGTCAGAACATGCCACCCCCAAAGACACCACTTTGGCATATTTATCTTTTTGAGGTAAAGGTGGTTGAGAAAGAGAAGATGCAGAAAGTACTCATAGATGTCCCCCCTTTCTATCTAAAATCTGGTCATAGACTGTCTTATGAAGAAGGTGTTCTCCCTACTAGACTAACCCCCATCTCCCATTGGTCTCCCCATCTATTTCCTAGTTGCTGTCCTCAGATTACTGCCTCAGCCCAAGTCCCTTTGTCTTGTCACATCCTCACACTTTATTGTTCTTTGTTTCAAAAAGGTAGGTAAACTTTGGGGCCTATGGCATCTTTGAGTCTTCTTGTTCTGTTTGATGACTCCTGTGTACACATGAAAATACTGAACAGAATTTGCATGTTTTTCTCCCATTAATCTGTCTTATGTCAGTTTAATTCCTAGGCCTAGCCATGGAACCTAGGAGGACAGAAGGAACTTTTTCCTCCTCTGCACTAGGCGATTCCTTTTCTCTCTGTACAGCAGCTTGCCCCCATGCAGGTCATGTGATTTGTACCTCCAAGTCAACTCAGCCCCTGAGATTCCCCCAACAATCAGTTCAATCCAGTTCAACTTAAGGGCAAACCCAGGATGCGTGGGTTTAGACTTGGTAAATCAAAGATGTTCATAGCTCAGTGAGGGTTATGTCCATTCTAACCTTATAAATATTTATTTTATTTTATAAATTCATACAAAAATACATAATTATATATTTTGTTTTATAAATATAAATGCTAGAAATGTGGGTTTATTTATTTTCAAAGATTTACTTATTTGAGAGAGAGAGCATGAGCAGGAGGGGGAGACAGAGAGGAAGAGAAAATCTTAACCAGATTCACCAGTGAGCACAGAGCACCAGGCAGGGCTCCACGCAGGGCTCAAGGCCACGACCCTGAGATCAGGACCTGCGCTGAAATCAAGAGTCAGATGCTCAACTGACTCTGCCACCTAGGATCCCCTGGATTTATTTTAAATATAAATTTTCGGGGTGCCTGGGTGGGTCAGCGGGTTAAAGCCTCTGCCTTTGGCTCAGGTCATGATCCCAGGGTCCTGGGATCGAGTCCCACATCGGGCTCTCTGCTCAGTGGGGAGCCTGCTTCCTCCTCTCTCTCTGCCTGCCTCTCTGCCTACTTGTGATCTCTGTCTGTCAAATAAATAAATAAAATCTTAAAAAAAAAAAAAAAGAAAGTACCATGTTAGCCAAACAGCATACCTGTGGGTTGCTGGGATCTGCTTTGCCCTAAATTGATTCTGGAGCTATTTTCCTTTTTGTTATTTCACACCAACCTTCTCTTTTCTTGAGACATGGCTCAGGACTGGAAAGGACTCTGGAGATAGAGGTATCAGGTAAGGATCAGCCTACCCCCTTCCACCTGTTTTCATCAAAAACAGAGAACTCTCATTTCACAATCCTCAGGGAACAGGAGAACTTGTGTTTAGAACTTTGTTTCACTTTTATTCAACTGGAAGATGAAATTCTTCCTTTATGCAACCCTGCAAAGGGCTCCCCACCACAGTCTTACATGTATCTCATATATATAGATGTAGATATAGATATAGATACAGATATAGATATAGATAGATATAGAGATATCTCCATATATTACTATTGTTCATGTAAATCTGAAGTTTACTTGTGCTCTGAATGAGCAAGTTCCAGCTGGTTGTCATGTTCATGGCCATTAAGTGATGGCATGTTATAAACCATGCTAAGAAGCAGTTGATAACAGATTATTTCTGGAAGGGCCATCCTTCCTCTGCTTTAGATTCCTGGTCCCACGCTGACCTCACAGATGTCAGAGGCTCTGACAGAGTATTTGTCTGCCATGGATTGTGTGATTCTTCCCCTCACCCATTTGCTTGTGGTGGAGCCGTCTTGGGTCTGGATGCAAATATTCAGTCCCTTGAGTATTATAACCTAAGCATAATCTTTTAGCTTGCTTGAGGGGAGGTATAGATTTTCTGGAGCACTGAGCAATAAATTGTTTGTCTGTTTTTTAATTATCTGGCCTCAGCTTTGAGACTCCAGGAACTTTGATATCAGATATTAACGATAAAGAAATGTGCAAGGCTGGCTTTTTTGTGTGTGTGGCATTGTGGTTATTACAACATGCTTCATTTGATAAATATGCCAGTGTATGTCGCTTATGTGGCGTGAATAAATGCACACATATGTATCTTTTTATTATAAATAAAAGACATGGCATTTTACGAGATCAACACTAACTGGCTAATGTATCCCATAGACTGTAAAGAAATGAAGCTTTCATTAACTGCTTGCATTTATGATTCAGCTGGTGCAGAGAGGTTTTCATTTCTGACCTAGATACTTCAAGTAGCTTGCTTCTGGGAAAAATAATAGGTAGTTAAGCAACAACAACAACAACAACAAAGACCCATGTCCTAATTAAAATCCCTAAAATGTTTCATTTCCTTATCCATTGTCTTGAAACTGTATCACTAGGTTAAGAAAATGGTTTTCTGGGTTAAATCAGAATTTAATTGCTAGTTAGGAAATGTCAGGTGTACATGCGTTACATTTCACCTCAGCCAAAGTGTTTTAGGTTTTACTGCAATCCTAATAAATTGGAGACCCCAAGGTTTCGGTCTCTGCAAAAAGTGCCATTCTAGAAGCATGGTTCAGTAGACAATCTCATCTCTTCTCCCAAATCAAAAAGAAAATCTGTTCTTTGCTTGTATCTCCTGAAAGGGCATTCTAGGAATCCAAGTCATAGGCATCAAGCATCCTTTTCTCTCCTTTCTTCACTTCTTCCACATTTTATTATTTATGACTAACTGCTCCATTCCCCTCCCCAGGCTCTCTCCCCATCTATGTGGCTTGAAATCTGTCTTCCCTCCTCCTCCCTTTCAGCCTCTTGAATTGTGATCCACCTTCTCCGCTTCCACAGGCTTGTACTCTTGTCTTTCCCTCCTTTCCCATCACTCCGGGAGATGGATGGGAACCCGGAGCAGGTGCATAGGTCTGGAAACCATCTCAAGTTGGCCTTGAGGGGATAATGTAAATATCCCTCCTTTGATCATTTTTATCTTGTTGCCTAGGGCACTAAAGAGTTTAAAATCTGGCTTGTTTCGACCACATTGAACAAAATACAAAGAAATTTGGCATATAATTGTTCATATCCGAATATTCTGGAGAGAATGAGATTGGACTCTTTAATCACTAAAACGGTGTTATTCCCTAAAGTGTTCTCAGGACTAGAGGACTACTCCATTCTGTGCCTATTAGGGTAACAAGGCTGTCTAGGCTTGGTGTCTCCATATGTCGTCAACCTTTAAGAATGGCAAAAGGAGAATTTATCAGAGGCGCTTAAAGTAGTTCTCGGCCTTCAAACTGCTCCACGGTCTGGCACCAGTTTCAGTTTCTTAACCATGTTCCTATGCACAGTACATTATTTATATCTCTATTAATAGAGCAAATTGTCTTGAACCATGGATATTTGTGTACACACAGACTGCTTTAATGGATGATCGGCTCGGCAGTGTCTTACACACAGCAGGGGCCAAATAAGTGGTTGTTGGGCTGACTTGAACCAGGCACTGGGCTATAGACTCTCCAGCTCCAGGGCAGGTTTGTGCCGCGACCTTGTTTTGTTCAAGGGCTGGCAGAGTAGCTGGACATGGTACATGTTTCTGGAAGAGAGGTAGAGCAGCAGTGGGGCTAATATCATCAGAATCTGTACATTTTCTTTCTACCAAACTCAGCAAATATCTTCTGACCAAAGATGATGTGAAGGCACTGAATGAGGTATCCCTAGAGACACAAACTTAAAAATGACTCAGCATTCATCTTTGGGAATCTCACTGTCTTTGCACAAATATCATTCACACGGAACAGAATGTGAAACAGAGAAAACCCATTATTTGCTGGCCTGTTAAAACATCTATGGAGTGTGAATGCATATGTGTATTTAGAGTATCTTTTACCCAGGTTCACCTCTTAGTCCTTTCCTGGCAATATTTCTCACTTATTTTCTAGAGGTTACCGTGAAATCCCCAAGTGCAATGATATAATTAATGCTTGGACGAGGAATCAAGGGTAGCCCTTCCTTAGGCAATTATTATTGAGGAATCCAGACCAGCCATTCCAGTGACATCTAATAAACAACTATTGCTGAGTCTTTGGTTCCAGAATGTTTTGTGTCCCTAAATAGGATAACCCTCCTGTTTGTAATCACAGGCAGTTTCAAACTCCCCTTGGCTAGACTATCTTGGTTTTTCCAGTCTTCCTGGCCTAACTTCTCTATACTTTGACATTTACTTTTGACCAAAATTCCTGTATCCTGAGCTGTTCTCCAATAGTGCTACAATGTGTTCCATGAACTGACTCTGGCTGAGTTTGTATGCAATCTTGGTAGAAACTTTGAGCTTCCTGGTGCCATCTGTACACAGAAAATTGAAACTGGGAGGTATTTTACAGAATGGTTAGTAATAGGAAGAAAATGATCCAAGGAGCGTGATAGTAGCAGTGAGATTGTAGAGCTAGTAAAGTGCAGCAGTAATCAGAGGACTATGGGGTGAATGGTGTCCCCCAAAACTTAGATGTTGAAGTTCTAACCCCCACTACCTCAAAATGTGACCAGATTTGGAGTTAAGGCCTTCAAAGAGGTAATTAGGTTAAAATGAGGCTGTTAAAGTGAATCCTAATTTAGTCTGACCAGTATCCTTATAAGAAGAAGAAATTTGGACGTACAGAGGGATATGTAAACATGGAGGAATGACCATGTGTGATGGTTAACTTTATGTATTTACCTGCCTAGGCCACAAGGAGTCTTGGTCCAAATTATGTTGTATCTTTCTGTAAGAGTCTTTTTGAAAGAGATTTACATTTAAATCTTGGAATAAAGCAGATCGCTCTCTATGATGTGGGTGGGCCTCACCTAATCATTTGAGAGCCTGACTAGAACAAAGGTGGGTATCCCCCACACCAGAGGGAATGGTGCTCACAGACCACCTGTGGACTTCATGTGCAACATTGATTCTTTCCAGTTCACCAGCAGACTACCTTTGGGCTCAAAACTGTAACTCTTTTTCTGGGTCTCCAGCCTGCTGGCTTTCCCCATCAGATTTTAGACTTGCAAGAGCCGGGGAGCCTTCCCCATCAGATTTTAGACTTGCAAGAGCCGGGGAAGAGCAGAGGGAGAGGGAGAGAGACAAGCAGATTCTGTACTGAGCATGGAGCCCTACATGGAGCTCAATCCCAGGACACTGAGATCCCTATTTGAGCTGAAATAAAGAGTTGGATACTTGACCAACAGAGCCACCCTGGTGCCCCCCCACCTTTTTTAAATCTTAAAACAAACATATTTGGGTGAAAATTGTTTTATAGTAGAATGAAGGAAGGGGATGCCATGTGAGGGAATAATACAGAAATGCCTACTTGCTTGTGAAATTCAAACATACTGCTGGTCCTTTTCTTCCCTACACACACACACACACACACACACACACACACACACGTTTTTTATGAAGTTACAGTGATTGTTAAGCTAAAAGTTAAGTTTGATCAACACATGCTACAGTTGAAAACAGGATCACAGGGGCTCCTGGTTGTTTCATTTGTGGAGCATGTGACTCTTGATCTCAGGGTTGTGAGTTTGAGCCCCATGCTGGGTGTAAAGATTACTTAAAAATAAAATCTTTTAAAAAAGAAATAAGATCACAAACAATTTCTCTCAGTGAATCTATTAAAGAACAAACTCTGTCAATGTACATGTTAAGAGAACAAGGAAGTTTTATTTAAAGTTCTGTTGAGACGCATGATGCCCCGTCAATCACCTTAGATCAGAACGTCTGGTGGCTTATAGGTAGCTGTCAAAATGCTTAACAACAAAACCAAATAATTACCAGATGCTTAGTAAACTCAAGGCACTGTGCTAATCTGCAACAAGGCAAAGGCAGACATGGGTTCACGTATTCAGAAGCTCATGAAATGCCAAAACATGATATCTAAACGTATTTGTGGAATTATAAGTATATTTTCAATTACTCTTGGGTACTAATACCATCAATAAAGATAAGAGTTTTTTAAGTTTTTTAAGTGGACCATCATGGAATGGAGAAATTTCTTGGCCTATGAATTTTTCCTGTTCCAAACATTAATCGCCGCTTCTGTTTTGCTTGCGAGATATATAGGTAATTTCATGTGAAGGCTGTGTGCAGTCTTCACAGAGATTTGGATGTGTCCTCAGATCTAGAGTAAGCAGCCTACTGAGAGAACTGTCTCAGTCTGCCCCTCTGTTTTGCTTCTTGCTCTCTGACATATACCCGATGAGAAAAAAATAAATGCTACAAGTGCCAGAAACAGGGTAGGTGGAAAGTCACATGAGTTGGAAAGAGGTAAAATAATGTGGCAGGGATGCCTGGGGAGGTCCCTTGGTTAAGCATCTACCTTCCTCTCAGGTCATGATCCCAGGGTCCTGGGATTGAATCCCGCACTGGGCTCCTTTTCAGTGGGAGCCTGCTTCTGCCTCTGCCTACTGCTCCCCCTGCTTGTGCTCTCTCTCTCTCTGACAAATAAATAAATAAAATCTTAAAATAATAATAACAATGTGGTAAAAACAACACAGGCCCGGAAGCCAGGCAAGCCGGCCCTTCCACCCACTAGCTGGCTGGCTTTAGTCATCACCTGGCCTTGGGGAGGCTCGATTTTCTCCTGTTGTGTAACAGGAGTAGAGCAGTTTCTCTTCTACCTATCTCGTTGGGTTGTGTAAGGCTCAGGCAGGAAATCTCCCAAGCCCCACAGTACCACACAAATGTGACTCACTGCCGTGAAATAATGACACCGGTTAGATGAACTACACTGGAAAATTGTCAAAGTTGTTGCTCTTACTCTCCAGAAGTCTGAGAAGACAGAGAGTATTCACCTGCTTTCATCTTTCAGGTGGGTGTGGAGATGAGGTGGGCCAGAGCTGGAAGAGGACTGGGAGAGGCCGGTTCACTCTCATATAATATTTAAAGCACACAAAAAATGCAGTGAACTGAAGGACTTTGAAGGGATTGACTACTTTTTTTTTTCTCCTTAGTCCCATAGTTCATAACATGCTTGCAATGGATTCCTCCAAATTTTCCCCCAAAGCAAGTGAGGGCACTGGGTGATGCAACTGGATTTGAAAAATCACCTCTAAATTTTTTTTTTTTAAATGCATTAACGGCTGGTCCTTAGAAAGGAAATGTCATACAAAACAGACAATCACTGTATATCTCCCTTCCCTTAAAACAGAGAGACAGTGATCATTCCTTAACTTCAACCTTCAGAGTAACCTTAGCTGATTAGTAGCTTTGGAGAAAAACTGAATAAACTAAAATGTACTGTGCTCCTTCCTCTCTCCTACCATGAACTTGAGAGTCTGAGTCATAAAATACAGGCCTTGGCCACTAGTTAGAATGTAAGACTTGTCATTTCTGTGGAGGCAATTCATCCTTTTTTTTTTTTTAAGATTCTATTTATTTATTTGAGAGAGAGACACAGAGATAGTGGCAGAGATAGTGAGAGAGAGCACTAGTGGGGAGGGAGAAGGAGAAGCAGGCTCTCTGCCGAGCAAGGAACTTGACATGGAGCTCAATCCCAGGACCCCGGGATCACGACCTGAGCAAATGCTTAACGAACTGAGCCACCCAGACACCTCTCTGTAGAGGGAATTCTAAAACATGATTTATAAAAAAACAAAACAAAACAAAACAAAACCCAACAACAAAAAACAAAACCTCTAGACATTTAATGCTTGATGTTTTTGAGGAGAAAGATAGAGAATGTGTGTATGTGGGGTGTGTGTGTGTGTTTGTGTGTGTGTGTGTGTGTGTGTGTATTCTTACATGGGCTGAGGCTGTATTTTTGGTGATTCTCACTTTTAAAACATTTCAATCTTACCAAAGTCACCACTCTACTATTTTCTGGCCTTGCTAAGAGAGGTAAAACTAGAAAAACAAGTTATTTTTGTTTCTGTGTTCTGTCTTAGCCCCAGAGTCTTCTACTTCTTTGGCTAGTGGCTGGATTTTATTTACATGGCAAGGAAAAGTCAAACATTACAAAAGTTTAATTAAAAGCCATCAGAGAAGATATTTATATTCTGAATTATAATGTAAATGTAGCTCTTTTAGTTCTTTTACTAACCTTAGTCATCTGAGGTACTTGACTTTCTGTGTGAGACCCTTAAGCTTTCCTATGCTAACCCCTATAAGAATCTTATTTCTTTTTGTTACTCCCCTCCCTCAAATAGTCTAAGAATCTCAGATAAAGATGGAAATGATGATGACTATGATAGTGTGAGGTCTGACCATACCGCTGTTGCTTCTTGCTGTTTAACATCATGGATGAAGACTGGTCCTGCACAGTTTGATAAGCCCTGCATCGCCACTGGCATCTGGTTGGCCTGCATCTTTGACTGGATTCATCTTGGGACCTTGGGTTTAAAAAGGGTTCAGTTCCTAATTCCAGTGTGTATGTGTGGGGGTTTTCCCACACCACTAAGTGATTCTCTGAGTGAGCTGGGTGTCCTACAATTTCACTCAATTTTGACGCTGTCTACCCAAAGAAAGCATCAGATGACGCAGGTTAAGAGCTCAGTCCTCCACTCTGCTCCTCGTCCATTTCAGACACCAGGTCCAAGTCCAGGCTGTCACCTGAGCTTCTACGGATCAGTTGTTCCCACATCCCTCTCCTTGGGTTCCATCGATTTGTGAGAGGCACTCATGGGACTCAGAGAAACAATTTACTTACTAGATTACTGGTTTTTTGTAAATTAGGCTGTGGGTCAGGAACATCCAGATGAAGACTTCCATGTTCTCTCTGAAGGCCACTCTCCCCAAATCTCCAAATGCTCACCACCCAGGTAGTGCCTCCAACACTGCCCTTTGGGCTTTTATGGAGGCTTCCTTACATAGGAATGTTTGGTTAAATCATTGGTCATTGGAGATTGGTTAAATTTCCAATTCCTTCTAGTCCCATGGAGGATAGGGGGGTGGGATTGAAACTTCCAACGCCCCAATTACAGGGTTTGTTTCCCTGGTGACCAGACCACATCCTTTTGGTGACCTGGGGGCATTCCAACGATTGCCTCATTAACATAACAGAAGACACACGGCTTTCTCACCACTTAGGAAGTTCCAAGGGCTTTAGAAGTTCTGTACTAGAAATGGGACAAATATCAAATATGTATTTCTTATTATAAGTCACCATATCACACAGAGGAACCACAAATTTCAGTTCCCACTTTCATGCTCATTGACTGTTCTTCAAAGCACGACCGCTGTATTCAGGTGCCAATGTTGGGCTCAGATCCTTATGCAAATTAGATAACCTCCATCCCAAGGAAAATTTCTGCTTATGAGGACTAGGGTAGATTTACCCAGCTACTGGGACAAAATCAAATGCTGTATACTCGTCCCCCAGGACAATATGTGCCATTCCCCTAGGACAATATGGTACTGGCACTGCATGGCTTTTTACTTGGGAGGGTGACTTAAGGGTGTGACCTTGAAGGTCAAAGACGATCAAACAAACAAAAAATTTCAGCCAGGTTTACCTCACATAACTGCAATATCTGGAAGAACTTGGAGCAGAGAGATAACTACATATGTACTTAGGGCAACTGGCCTTCTATGGCTCTCATCTGCCATTTTGGTCTGACCTATAATGTCAGAGTATAACCATACAAAATAAATGATTCAATCACTGGAGATACCCCAACTGTATAACGAATAATATATTAGATACATTTTCTAGGAAATTGCTTTAGTGCTTTTTCCACATTCAGTCATCTGAAATATCTGACCTTTGTCCAATACTTTGCTCAGAGATGAGCCACTGTGACATTGGGAGACCAGAGAATTCAAACAGGGTGGTTAATAGCCTCTCCCTAATTTAGGAATGGATGCACTCTGCTGTTTCTGACCTATGGAATTACGAAAATTCAGCAAACTATTTTTATCTTCAACAAAATCTTCTTGGTGTAACTAACATTAAAATTAGCTCTTGCATTTAAAACTTGGGTTTATGCAGTATGTTGCATCATTGTCAAAAACTGACCTGTGGCCCAGTTGCGGAAGGAAATTACTCAAACCAAAGCCGACTATCAGAAAAAGGGAGGTTCCTGTCATAGCTATATTATGCCAATAGGATTTGCCAAGTCAAAGAAGAGAGTTGTGTTTCCCTGCGTAAAGAAAAACAAATGTGTTTCCTACCATTTAATTTTTCAATGGCTATCCAGTTCAAATTCCAGCTATTTTTTATCGTCATCATTTTCAGCAATACTCACTCTAGAAGTTTGAATTGAGTGAGCTTGGATTTCCCCAAAGTTTCAAATGCCAATAATTAAAGTATTTCTTATAATGATGGTTGCCGTCATGAAGAAGTCATCTCTGATTCAAGCCTGAGTTTTGGGTACTTTGGTGACATGAAGTTAGTGACACTCCTGTTCCTCTTCCTAGGAGTCTGTCTTGGTAATTACTGATCGCCAAAGGTATTGAGAAACTTCCCGATAGAAAAGAACAAACAATACAGGCGTTTTGTCGTTGGAAGTCAGATTTCACAGGTCTCGTGGATTTGAGGTTGGAAGTTGGAATGTGCAAGTGTTGGAGATGGGGCCACAAGGCGACAAGTTTTATGAAAGCAGGTGGAGTCCTTGATAAGGAATGCACAGTAAGGAAAATGTTCTGCTGAAAAAGTCAAACTCAGGTGCAGACCAAAGGTTGGGAGGTTCATGAGGGGAAAGGGATGTTAAAGTGTAGCGACTGATACTAGAAATCAGTTCTAGTGAAAACCACCCTGTGTGTCAGTTGAAGGAGAAAGAAAAGAAAAAACACCTGCCTCATCATCCTTGTAACCCAGAGCCCAAAGTCCCTGCTGCTCTTCACCTCTGCCCACGGCCACCCAGTATTTCAGAGAGTCCCCAAGGAGAGCATCACAAACACAGCATATTATCCCCCTGGCCACTCTCTTACTGGCTGTGGACAATCTTAGAGTGACACCAAACAGCGGGAGGAACACAATCTGCAGAAATCCAGGTGTGGCCAACAATGCCGCCAACGTGGGGATCCATGTGCAACGACCGGGAGTGATTGCTAAGAGCTTCCTGAGCGATTCTGACATCGAGGGCAATGGGGAAAGGGGGGAACACTCTGAAAAGGTCTGAAATTCCTTCCCCAGCATGTCTGAGTATAACTGATGATGTGAAATCCTTTGTAGCCACAAGCTAGAAAAGTCAAGAGACATTTGGATCAATGTTATTTATTATCATTTTACTGGTAGTTTTATACAGTCTTTGAAGGACAGGTCTTAATAACCAAGACCTGACTCAAATTTATCTTCAGCTCATGTTTCCATTACAAATTATGCAGTAGCATGCGTGCAACACACACACACACACACACACACACACAGAGATTCTATAACTTTTGGACAGCTCTCTTCTTAAGTGAAGTGGGATATTTCCATGGACTCTGTCCTTTTGCGGACCATCGTGGTGGTGTACAATAAAGCCAGGGGAATACTTATAAGAGAGACCATACCCAGTAGAAAAGCAAGGAGTTTTGAGGTGAGGCAAGATACAATGTAGGGAAAGTATACATATAGATATTGTAAGAAGATCATTTTAAATAAAAATTATAGCTATTAACATATAGTTATTAAATATATATCTTATGTCAGCTTAGGATTCCACAGCTATGCAACAGTTAACATTTATCAAACATCTACCATATGCCTGAAACTGTGCCAGGGCCCAAGATACAAAGATATTTAAGACATAGCCTCTGCCTTAAAGGATTTCCCAACTTAAAAGGGAACAAATAGCTACAATAAATAACACAATAGCAGGGCACCTGCCTGGCTCAGTTGGTAGAGCATGCAACTCTTAATCCTGGGGTCATGAGTTTAAGCCCTACACTGGGAACAGAGATTACATTAAAAAAATAATAAAATCTAAAATTATAATAATAATGTAATAGCAATACTGTGTGATATTGAGGAAAGAGGGAATAACTGCGTTTAGTAAATGCTTTGGGGAAAGCCTGGGTGGTTCAGTCCGTTAAGCATCTGCCTTCTGCTCAGTTCTTGATCCCAGGATCCCGGGATGGAGCCCCTCATCAGGCTCTCTGCTCAGCGGGGAGTCTGCCTCTCCCCTTCCCTCTGCCCCTGCTTGTGCTCTCTCTCTGTCAAATAAATAAATAAAATCTTAAAAAAAAAAAAAAAAAAGGTGTTTTGGGACAGCTTCTCAAAGAAGGGCTCTGTTGGCCTGGATTTGGAAGGTGAGTCAGGTAAGGAAGGAGGGAACATTTCATTGAGAGGAGCCTGTGTGTTAAAGCAAGGATGTCTAGACAAATTTCTCTGTTTGTTTGATGGAAGTCTTACAGTTTTTCCCATGGGCAATTCAGAGATCCCCCGAAGCTAGGATGACAAGAATTTAGGGAGTGTTTTGGGGAGTGCCAAGAGTTAAACTTAGAGAGGTGAGTTTCAATCACATCACTGAGAGCTGTGGTAAGGGAACTAGATTTTATATTGTGGATAATGGGAATCCTTGAAGTGTTTAAGAATGACATATTCAGATTCATGAATCAAAAAATTAAAAAGAGCGATATCAAGCATCCTTGTAAGTGACTGCTCTTTCCCATGTTGGTCCCTCTTCTTTGAGGAGCCCTTTCTCATATTCTCATTTGGATGGTTACATGGCCATCTGTTCTAAGATTTGTCATCATCTTAGTCCTTTGCTATCATAGGTGTTGATTGTTGAAAAATAGATTTCATTTCTTGAGTCCATTCTTTTATTATATTGCTATAATGATTTGTGCCAGGATAAAAATGTTTTGAAGTTGAGAAACTACACATAGATTCTCATTTCTAAGACCATTTTATTCTGTGACAGTGGGAATGTGTCTTGCCAGTAAAATTAAGTGGTTCATTATTTGTGTCAGTAAATGTGATCTCTTGGTTTGTCAAATACAGTGAGGACTATTTGGAAGGGGAAGGGTTTTAGAGTTTTCCATTATAGGAGGAAGATTCTAGATCTGAGTGAGTTTACTGTGACATGTGGGAATCCATAGTCCATTTTGGTTTTAGTATATTTTTAAACATACTAAATTCAGAAAACAATGTTAAAGACTATGGTTTTGCAGAAGACATAGCTTGCTTTATATTTAAAACACTGAATAGCAGAAATAAAGGGTACTTGTTGTAAATTAGCCTAGAATCACAGATTCCTAAGCTAATTTAGAACGTTTCTGATTTAGAGGAAAGTAAGCTTGTAATATATGGTTACATTCACTACCATTTTTTATCCTGACCACAGTTTGTATAGTTATGCAGGAATTTTTGCCAGCATTGTGAACAAATCAAGCCTTCAAAATACATCATGGGCAGTTAATATCCACTATTGTAAATAAGAGATCTCTATTTTCCTAACACTCTTCATTAGTAATGGCAGTCATATCCATAATCAGACCTCTCAGTGCCTCTAGAACTCATTTGATTGCACATTTAGTTCAACAAACATTCACCCAGCACCTACCCTGTGCAAGGCACCAAGGCATATGCAAAGATCTTATGAGTCAGCCCTGGTTGTATTATTCTGACTGTATAGGTTTTAGTTACTTAATATGTGAGTCCAGAGTCTTTCCAGATCAGGAAAAAAAAAAAAAAGCTCGTTTTTTTTCTCATCCTCTTCCTTCCTTTTCTCCCCTACAACGTCTTTTAACAAATTCTAGTGTACTAAATTCTAATCCCATATCAGCAAATCGCAAATCATTTTAACACTGAGAAACCAGAAGTGACTAGAGGATAGGAGCAGGGATGTGAGGAGAGATGAATGGTTGTCCAGTTCAGTGGCCAAGAGCTCTGGGTTCTTGGGCCAGGTTCGCACTGCCTCAGACTTAGATTCAAATCCTCTCCTTATGTGTCTGCGTCATCAGCACATGTGCACATCCTCTCCTTACCGCTCACTAGTTGTGTGACTTTGGATGAGGTTCTAAACCTCTAGAAACCTCCATCTCCTTAGCCATAATAAGATAAGGATATTACTAACATCCATCTCATAAAGTGGTTTTTAAGTGTTCCATGAAATAATGCATATAAAACTTAGCACATGGTTATCACATGATCAGTGCTGGTGATTACTAAATATAGAAATGAATGTAGAAGGAGATCTTTCTAGTAAAACTTGGGAAGAGGTAAAGAAAGTTGATGAAGCAACTCTTGCCTTCACACCACATTAATTTCTTTCTTACGATGGTAAGAACTCAGTTGTGTTTCAGAAGGTCCTTTGGCCAGAATAACTTCTGGAATGAGCCCATGACTAATAACATGTATATTAGAAAGTGTTTAAAAAATAAGCTCCTGATTGTGCAAAAGTAGGCCAGTGTATGGAGTGCCTTTTGAACATCTACTCTTAAATCTTAAAATCTCTGAAATCACAGTATAAACTGAGATGATAGGAGTTAAAACTCTTAAGTCGTGAAAATCAGAAAGGACCAGACACATTGAAACAATGTCACTTATAAGCATGCAAGCTATTTGCAATAAAGCCAATCTTGCAGTAATCTTATAATCATAGTTTTGTAGCTTATATGGTCTAAATTTAAAATTGTAGTTTATATTTTTCTTATTGAAACTTAGAGTAAATGGTCCTCTGGAAAGCTCTGAGCGAGTGAGAAAATGAAAAAGGGAAATTATTTATACAGTATTCAGTCATATTAATCTAAGATTTTAAATCGCATCAATAATTTATTTCATGTGCCTATTTTAGTAATGGTTTTTACAAAGCCTATGAGAGCTTTCTTAGAGTTATTCATTAGCTCATGTTCCTTATAGATACATTTCTCAATAAGGCCTCAATTTCTTCCTTTTACTACATTCTTTTGTGAACGAAGCTTACAGAAATTAATTCTTGTCTGATGTGGAAGAGGACCCTATGCTTTCTATAAGAGGTCTTATTAAGTGTATTTGAGTACCTTTCCCAAATAGGCATGTGTGGCTTCATCATGCACAAACACGAATGCCCTGTGATCCCTTGAAAACCACACCTACATGCTCCTAATGGCTGCTAACATTAACAAACGGGAGATACAAAGAAACTGTGTACAAAACAAAAATGCACTTCCGCGTTTATTTCATCTGCTTGAAATTGATCTTAGCATATCTATGACATACAGCTTGAACATGTCAACTATTCTGAACTTAATATCGTGCATAATATATTCACAAGCATTATAGTTTTTTAGCACTTATTTTCAGATCAAAGGCTAAACGTTTTAAGATGCATAAAAATGGTTCACCTTGTGTAGTAAGTCTTAGAAGTGATGGAAAACATGCCAATGAAAGACTGGATGTGAGCGCAAACAGCCTAGGAGAAATCAGAATTACAAAATGACATAGACAAAGGGCATAGAAGAAAGAGAAGATTGAGAATAGAGTGGCGGGGAGGAAAACAACCTAGGAATTATTAAACGGAAGCATCAGATTCCAGTCACCAAAAACTATAATCCAAGTACATGTTGACAGCATTGCAAATATGTTATTATGCCTGTGACAAGGGTAAGTCTACATGCTAGGGCCCTGAGTTGAACACATAAACAAATACAGTATTTTATTCCTAGTTATAAAGATCTTCAAGAATGTTTTGTTAATTCTGATAGATTTCCAAAAAACAATTACATTCCCCCAGGGCACTGGGTACCACGGGCGTGGTTCTGACGAGTAACTTGCCTTTGAAAACCTAGCCCTTCCTTAGTTATAGGAATAGACTGGAATGCGTTTCTTCACTCCTGCTTGCAGAAAACTGCAAGTTGTTTTCTTTGCGAACGCAACGATTTTATTGTTTCAGCCAAATGAAGAACCTACATTTTCAGGCAAGGGAATGAGTTTCAGGGAATCTCAGGCAGGAAATACCTGGTTTATTATCCATAAACAGCGGTCCTCAAAGTCTGGTCAGAAGGCCAGCAGCAGCCGCCGCCATAGCCTTATCTGAGAACCTGCTAGAAATACAAATCCTGGGGCTCCACCCAAGTCCTACTGAATCACAAACTCTGAGGTGTGGCACCCAGCCAGAATTTTCTGAATCACTGTGGGGGGGCAGGGGCGGCGCTTAGAACTCTGCCGGTCAGGTGTCATATACTGAAAGACCACATGATCACAGATGAGTGGCATATTTAAAGCACTTTACGAAATGTGTGAAGACCTCAGTCAAAGGCCTCCTTCTCCATGAAGCATGCCGTGATGCATTCATGAAAATGAAACTGTTATTTCCTGTGTTCTCCTGCTCCTGAAATTTCCCGGGATGGAAAGAGGTTTCGTTCCTTATTCATCAGGTTTTTTCCTGCAGTGTCCAGCATGCCACGCAGTAACTGATCCGTTTAAATATTAGAATTAAATTGAACAACAACAACAATTGAACAAAACAGCAACAAAAATTTAAATTGAACAAATGCCTACAATAAATACATGTGCAACAATGGATTGCACTATGTGCGAATTCCTGCTTAACAGTGGCATTCACACACGACGTAGAGAGGGAAGAGAGTGCAGATGCATAAAAGGGAGATGGGGGTGACATTGGAGAGAGCTGGATGGGAGGAAGGTCAGGGAAAGAGTGGGGGTGTCCCCTGTCTTTATCCTGAGTGTGGATTTTTCTCTAACTTGAGGTACATACTCAGTTATCTCATAGAACCATATATAGGAATATTTTTTTCCAATGACGTTTTCAAGGTGAATTTTATTTAATCTTACAATGGTTTGCATTCCCTACTGAGCACTGGACACTCTTTTTTTTTATTTTCAGCATAACAGTATTCATTATTTTTGCACCACACCCAGTGCTCCATGCAATCCGTGCCCTCTCCAATACCCACCACCTGGTTCCCCCATCCCCCATCCCCTCCCCCACTTCAAACCCCTCAGATTGTTTTTCAGAGTCCATAGTCTCTCATGGTTCACCTCCCCTTCCAATTTCCCCCAACTCCCTTCTTCTCTCTAACTCTTGATGCTAATGGAAGAGGCCTCCAAAACTGTCCTGCTTTAAAGGAATTTAGAGTCCAGGGCAGCTTCTCAAACCTCTGCACAACTGGCATTTGGGGCTGGATAGTCCTTTGTCCTTTGCTGTGGCCAACTGCCCTGTGCATTGTAGGATGGTCCCTGGGTTCTACCTAGTAAATGCCAGTAGCACCATCTTCTTCCCAGCTCCCCTCTACCCCCCCCCCCCCCCCCCCCCCCCCCCCCCCCCCCCCCCCCACCCCCCCCCCCCCCCCCCCCCCCCCCGGCCAAATTGTGACAATGAAAAATGTCACCTGACACTGTGGAATGCCCCGGAGGGACAAAACCTACTCCGGCTGGAACCGCTGTGCTTATGAAAGAAACAAAGTACAGAAGTTTCTCCTGCACAGTGATAAGTGCTATGACACCCCAGGGCTGACAGATTGCCGGGTAAGGGCACCTCAGGGAGACTGGGGGTTGGGGGGGGGTGGCCTGAGGGGTGGGTGGAGAGAGAAATTAGAAGACTCTGGGCAGGAAAGGAAGTGGAGTGGCATCTTGAATACTGAGTCGCAGCCTGTGGGAGACAGGAAAGAGAAGAGGAGGAGGAGGAGGAAGAAAGGAGGGAGGAGTGAGGGGGAATTACTTGTTCCGGGGCTGAGGCTGGGAATGAGAAAAGGCAGTGGCCTGACCCAGCAGGTTACATTCAAGGACCCAGCAGCGGTTAAGTGGCGTGTCACCCAAGCATAAAGTGCGAAGGGGGGCAGTGGGCTTTGCAGCCGCAAGGCCACCGAACACATTGTTCATAGCCCAAGGTCAGATTTCTATTATCTTCTATGGCGAGGTTATCATCCATTTGTCTCTCCTCACTGCTAGGGAGCCCATTAATGATGTGCCCCTGTACTTGGTGCCAACAGTTAATAGACTGTAGCCTCTCGTATTTCTTCACCTGGCGCTGAAATCGGCTAAGCTTTTGCAGGATCTCAGGTGTTTTCCTTCAGCTTTGGGGCAGGGACATTTAAAAAAGAAAATATTAAAAGATACATAATGCTTTAAAATAGGGAGGAAAGAGCTCTGACCATTTGTTCCTTTATTCCATTTCAAACTCTTCATAAAGGTAGAAAACAATTGTAAGGATAAAAATTGTCGTCCTTGGGACGCCTGGGCGGCTCAGTTGGTTAAGCCGCTGCCTTCGGCTCAGGTCATGATCCCAGCGTCCTGGGATCGAGTCCCATATCGGGCTCCTTGCTCCGCAGGGAGCCTGCTTCTCCCTCTGACTCTGCCTGCCACTCTGTCTGCCTGTGCTCGCTCTCGCTCGCTCTCCGACAAATAAATAAATAAAAATCTTAAAAAAAAAATTGTCGTCCTTTTACTGGACTCTTTTGGCTGCCTGTGAGCTCTGGGAAAACAGGGTCAGTGTCTTCTTAAGGTTGACCACGATGTCTGATGTATAGACCATACATGACCAATGTTTCTTGGGTAAATAGATTTATATTTATTATTAGAATCAACATTTCATCTTACTCCATCAAGGCTACTGTAACAAAATACTATGGACTGAGTGGTTCATAAACAGTACAGATTTATTTTTCACAGTTCTGGAGACCAGCAAGTGCAAGGTCAAGGTGCTGTCCTGCTTTCTGGTTCACAGACAGCCATTTTTTGCCATAACTTCCCATGGTAGATAGGGCAGGGGATCTCAGGGGTCTCTTATAAGGGTGCTAATCCCATTCAGGAAGGCTCTGCCCTCAAGAACTAAGCCCCTTCCACAGGCCTACCTCCTAACACCATCACATTCAGGATTGGGTTTCAACATAAGAAGTCTGAGGGAACATTTCCAGAGAGTATAATGCATGGTCAGCTTCTGTAGGATGTGATCTCATTGAATGACTACCGCCACCCAATGAGGTAAATAAGGAAATGTTTTTAACCCCATTACAAGTTGCTTCTTATCCTTGACCCAGTATTAGCCATGACATACTCTCCTATTTCTATAGTGGAAGAAAACTGTTAACAGAAACATTCTGTATCTCGTAGAAGTACTTATTCTTTTGGTAGGTAGATCATGGAGACGGTGGGCAGTAGAGGTATATAATTTTAACTCTTTAAGAGTCTATAAAAAGAACAAAGGCAGGGGGAGCTTCAAAGTCAAGCTTCTTGATTTCACAGATAAGGAAACCGAGGCCACATAACTACTTAGTATAGAGCTGGGACTGTAACCTCTGGACCTCTGAGCCTCTGGACATCTATGTTTGTGTGGATACCTGGGAATTTCCCAACTGGTGTGCACATCTAAAAATTCCATATCTTTCTAAGTGGTAGACCTCACACATCTGTGCAGCTGAAGCTCTTGTGTAACTTGTCTTTTCTAAATGGGTATATTCCAGGAGAAGGCCATCGTCAAGGTCATAAGAAACAGCACATTCAAACAAATACACATATGCCTCTTTTTTTCACACCATCATTGAACAATGCTATCCAGGTGTCCAAACAAAATAACCTGTCTGTTTTATTTTTCCCAGAAGAGGAAGCAATGGCTCAGAGAGTTTAAATGTTGCATGGGATTGTATTAGCCAAGTCAACATCTGTTTGCTTCTTAACAATGAGTCATCTCTATTCCCTATAAGTAGGGCAGGAGGGCAGCCGGAACTTTCCAGCTCACTCCTTGGTCACTGCATCCCGTTTCTGCTGTTTCTATCCTCCATGGCACAGCTTCATTGGCAAAAAAGTGAAACAGATACTACCCCAGGGCTAAGTGTCTGCACTGAATCAGATGTCTTAGATTTGTGTTATGGTAAACTTAGGGCAAAACGTAGGTCGATCTTTAGCAACAGTGTGAATAATTGAATCTCTTCCCTAAGTTTTATTGCTCAATATCCCCCCCCAGAAAGGAACACCGAGCACACTCAGCCTGTCAGAGTCCATCGGTGGGTGTCGGATGCCAAGCATATCATCAGTGAGTAGGCTCCGTGATGGGTCATCACTGAAAGAAAGAAAAACACCTGAAAATGTTGTGCCTGAAAAAACAGACAGACAACCAAAAAGCAAAAACAACCATTAAAAGCAGAGACTAAGGAAATGTTGACACACAAAGTATCATTCACTCATTTTGTTTGTTCCTGACCCTCGAAAGCAAAGGGATCTCAGGTAGACGGGGTTGTTGCCCCTGGAGGTGGCAACCCAGAGAATCAAAAGAAGGGATCTTGTTAAAGATGCACTAAGCTCCTAGTGCTCTAGCTCAGCTGGGCATTCGCTGTAGCCCTTAAAATAATATACTCCTTTACATGGCTGAGACATTTGCCTCCCGTGTGTACAACTTGAATTACCCAATGGTCTGGCTCACGTCTTGTTGATACTCTCACTGTCTAGGACAACAGGCAGCACAGCATAAATGTTCAACAGATACTACTTTAACTGAATGAAATCAAAGTTTTAGGATGCTGCTTAATATGAAAACCTTGTTCTCCAAGGCTTCACGTGCCAAGGGGGAAAAAAAAAAATCAAGAGCTGGAAAAGTCACAGCGGGATTAAATTCCAGCATCCATTCATTTTATAATTGGCATTTGGACCCTAAGGGCTTTCATTCCCTCTCTGTTTCCTAAAAACAAAGTAAAGCAAGACAAAACAAAAACAAAAACCAAACTAAACAAAACTCCTATGACTTCAAAAAAGAGCCAAAAATAATGAGTAAGTGTCTGGTCTAGACCAGTAGATGGCCTTAATCTCTGTGGGCCCAGGCTAGGAGTGTGGATGGAGGGAGGGACAGAGGAGGCTCCCTTCTCTCCCCCCTCCTGTCCTTGCCCCAGTGCCAGAGGCTTAGAGAACACATGTGGTCAGCCCAGCGGTCAAGTCCAAGGCCCATGCCCACCAAGCCCCCTTGGCAGACACTCATTTTTAGAGTGGTGTGCACCACACAGGGTCATTCGCTATGGAAGAACAGATGGGGGGCAGAGTTCCACCAGGCCCTGGAATTGGTCCGGTGTCATTTGGGCATGGAAGCAGGGTCTTGGACCCCAGGAGCAAGGTCTGGGTGGAGGTGGGGTTCGTGTATGGGTGGGTATGGGATGTTGCTGGGCATGTTTCCTTGATCCCCAGGACACCTTGGACTGTGAGGAGCATGGCTGGCAGAGGCTTCTCTAAAACTAAGGGCCCAGGGCAGGATTCCCAGTGGCTCAGATCTATGGGCAATTACTGCTGGAAAACCACCCCAAGAAGTTGTCTAAAATTCCAGTTCCTTGATTCCATTCCCAGATATTCTGAGGTAGCCGCTTTGTGCAATCAAGAGGTGGCTCTTCTGCCGTTTCCTGGTTTGGCTCTGCTCCTCCGGGGGATGTTTACCATCAGGAGAGAGGCCTCCTTCCTCAGCCCTCCTCCCCACACTGCCCTCCCGCGGGCCCTGAGTGACTCACTCACCTCCTGTCGCTCGCCTCTGTTTGTTGTGGTTGCCAACACCACCGAGGTGCCTTTTGCAGACATGCCTGCTGCCTCTGTGTGCGCCCCGGTTGGGGTTCCCCTGCCCCCCCCCACTGCTGTCATTTCTTCTGTCCCTCACTTGGCCGAGGGGACCTTCTTATCGTTGGTGTTGTCCCCACAATCAGCCCTCCATGCTCCGCGTTCTGTGTTCTCCCTCTATAAGCTTTCACTAAGTGGCTGTGGCACCCCCGGAGGCACCCACCCCTCTGCAGAGTTCCTGTTCTTGTTCTCTGAGACCCGAGTCGGGGCCCATGCTTTCCGGTATGCCCATCTTCTTAGGATCCATTTCCCCCAGAAGTTAGGGCGGCCCACCTCTCCTTCCAGAGTTTCTGAATCCGAGTACCCAAGACTTGGCTCCTAGCCCGAAGCCCTTCTCTCTGTTTCCTTTTTTTTTTTCCGGGGAGTCCACATTGCTGCCTACGCTTCGTGGGTTCCTGAAATAGGTAGGCCTGTAAACTGGGCTTCACTATGAACTTTGGCACATTTACATGGGAGATTTCTCACAGGCTTAGATAAATTATTGCAAAATCACTCCCTACTATTTTGGTGAACTTGTAAAAGACTGTTGAGAAGCATGAAGAGTGGACAAGGACAAAAATTATATAATTTGCAGGGGTTTACCAGACCAGTTTTAACATATTTTGGGTGTGTGTGTGTGTGTGTGTGTGTGTGTATGAATATATACTCTATATATCTATCTATGGTAGATATATATATATATATATTTGCATTAATTTAGGCTTCTGGCTTCATAAATTATAAAATAATTTGAGATATTTATTCAAGTCTGTTCCTGGGTTGATTTTATTTCTTTTTCTTCATTCTGTTTGTTGGTTTGTTTGTTTGTTTATTTATTTATTTTAATTTTTTTTTTTTTTTCCCTATGGCTCTCATTGCTTCTTAGAAAAAGTGACCCAGAAGAACCACTTGACAGAGAATCAAATGTTTGTCCTTTGAGTGGAAGATCCACTGGTCTGGGCATAAGAAAATTTAGAATATAAATACCAGATTAAACAAGTTTCCCCACCTACAAGTGGAGAAGAGTTTCCAGGAGAAATGAGAGAGGCAGGAGGGAGTCAAGGCTTGGACTCTTTGATAAGGGTTTTGCCCAGGTTCCAAGGATAGAGAGATGAAGGTCACTTTCCCACCCCTCCCCACCATAGGTTTGGGAGTGAAGGTCAGAGAGGTCACAGCAGAGGTCTGGGGAGAAGGGATAAAGAAGATACTGTTGAGGTGTATCTGGACCGATGGGCTTGAGACAACCTCACAGTTTGTTCAAACCCCAGGGCAGTATAAAGCCACAGGATATTTCATGTGGGCGAGCACTGCATAGTCATGGAAGAAATCTGCCAGACCAGATGACCTTGCAGTAGACAATAAAGGACGCAGCAGGGATATAGTTGGTCCTGTGTGGAGGAATAGTGGACCACCAGATGGGTATGGAGATGTGGAAGAGGAGGCAGCCAGGATATGTGACTGACCACACCTAATATGTCTTCCTTCAATTTTTAAAAAAAAATTAAAAATTAAAAAAAAAATTTTAAAGATTATTTATTTATTTATTCATTTGACACACACACACACACACACACAGAGAGAGAGAGAGAGATCACAAGTAGGCAGAGAGGCAGAGAGAGAGGGGGAAGCAGGCTCCCTGCTGAGCAGAGAGCCCAATGTGGGGCTCCATTCCAGGACCCTGGGATCATGACCTGAGCTGAAGGCAGAGGCTTTACCCCACTGAGCCACCCAGGCGCCCCATGTCTTCCTTCATTTTTAAAGAATCATCTTGCTGGGTGTATTTCAGGGGTTCAGTGTGATGAGTGGTGTAGTTTGTCAGTTCCAGAAGAACTCAGCTCTTGTCTCTTCAAATAACGCCTCTGTCCCATTATCTGTCCTTCTTCTGAGATCCCTGGTGAAATGCATATAAGATCTTCCTGATGTATTCTCTATGCTTCTTACTTCCTCTCTTGTAGTTTTCATCCTTATATCTTTGTGTTTCATTCTGGATTAAATCACTCATTCTTTTATCAGCTATGCCTACTATACGGTTAAGTCTGTTGATTTACTTCCTTTTTTATTTTTTAAGAGAGAGAGAGAGCACGTGCATGAGTTGGGGAGGGGGGCTCATGGAGAGGGACAGAGAGAGGGAGAGAGAATCCTAAGCAGTCTCCATGTCCAGCGTGGAACCTGACCCAGGACTTGATCTCATGACCCTAAGACCATCACCTGAACCCAAGTCCAACACTTAAGCCACCCAGGTGCCCCTTTGATTGACTTCTTAGTTTCAAGTATCAAAATTTTCGTTTCTAAGATATTGAACTTGCCACTTATTTCCTATTTTCTGCCAGAATGTTAAAGTTTGACTTGATCTCCTTGAATACAGCCAATACAGTTGTTCATATTCTTTTTAAAAATTCCAATATCTGGGGCACCTGGGTGGCTCAGTTGGTTAAGTGACTGCCTTCACCTCAGGTCATGATCCAGAATCAAGTCCGGCATCAGACTCCCTACTCGGCGGGGAGTCTGCTTCCTCTGACCCTTCCCCCTCTCATGCGCTCTCTCAAATAAATAACAAAATCTTAAAAAATAATAAATGAAATAAAATTCCAATATCTGGGCCTCTGTGGCCCATTTTGGTTGTCTGTGGATTATAATCACAGTGTCTAGTTTCTGCCAATATCTAGATACTTTTGATCGCGTGCAACACATGTTTTTTGGCAAATAATTTTTCTTTCTTTCTTTCTTTAAAGATTTTACTTATTTTTTTGACAGAGAGACACAGTGAGAGAGGGAACACCAGCAGGGGTAGTGGGAGAGGGAGAAGCAGGCTTCCTGCTAAGCAGGGAGCCCAGTGTGGGGCTCAATCCCAGGACCCTGAGATCATGACCTGAGCCGAAGGCAGATGCTTAATGACTGAGACACCCAGGCGCCCCAGCAAATAATTTTTCAAACACAGAATGCATAAATAATATGAAGCCTAGAATGATGTTTTGCCCACCAAAAAGAATATATAATTTCTTTAGCCAAGTGCTTGGGGACACTAAGACTTCAGAACAAACTTCATCCAAGTTCCAGATTTGATATGTTCCAGGCCACTCAGCGTATCTGTAGTTCCTAAAAGGAATCGTTTATTTCTGGCTTATCCTTACTTCTAGGGCACAGCTCTTGGAGCTACCAGTCCATAGTGAGGGATAGTTTATGGAATTCCTATCTTAGCTGGCTCTGGACACTGTTTTTTTTTTTTTCTTCCCAGCTCTGTAAAGGCATCAAAAGTATGGCTCAGATTCTTGGGCACGTTTCTTCCAGTTGGCAAATAACTCCAACCCCAAAATGGCTATAGTATCCAAGCTTACCTTTTTGGATTCCCATCCCTTCTATATCTGGGATTGGTAAATCATCATCATCCTGTTGGCCCTGTGATGCTTTCAAGATTTTTTGTCTCTGAAAATTTCATCCAGCTTTCTTAGTCATCATTTGTGAGAGGATTGGTTCACATTCCTTAGTCTTCCAGCAGAAGCAGAAGTTTTTATTAAAAATGCTTTACCAGACTGAAAGCCAAGTCATCTTGAGGCTATGGCCATGACTGTGAAAAAAAAAAAAAAAAAAAAAAATGGGGCGGTAGGAGGAGACAGACTCTCGGGAGCCATGGTGATCTGGGGCCATAGACTATGGCGAGACTTTAAAAAGAGAACTGTACTGTATTTTAATTTCCTTAGACAGATTCAAATGAATCTTCAGAAAGACAAAATGCAAATGTGGTCTTGGTAGAGCTTGCTGATGAGACTGAGTTTTTCGAGTGTCTGAGGAATACCTAAGAAGGAAAAAAGGAAAGCCAGCTATTTTTAATGACCTCGTGGCTCTGAATTTCTCTTGGGAGTCAGCCTACCCGTCTGGGCTTGGCTCCTTGGCAGAGAGGATCCTGTTATTGTGACAAACTGGCTCATCCCTTAACCTGCCTTCACGTGGGAGTGGGGGTGAGGGTGAGGAGGGAGGGGCTACTGTGCTCTGTAGGAGGAAGCTGCGTTCTATAGGAAGGCCTATTTTGTCCCTCACCTTGGAGGGGAGATGCTTCTGGAACAGCTGCTAGAACTAGCTGTGTTCCCCCTTCTTGCTTTGCCCATCAGAATCTGAGCATTTTGGGATGAAGCATACCCATGAAGGGAACCCCCACAGGTCATGATATGTGTGACTTGAGATAGGCTTGAGAGGTCTTGAGGGACCCACGAGAGAGCCCTCATTCTGCAAGAAACTTTGGGCAGCCAGACCATTTACTATCCTCCAGACCAACAACTGGGAGGTACGTTGGAAGAGGACGAGGGCATGACGTGGCATTGGCCCAGCGTGAGTAGCTGCTTTAAGGGAAGACCGCTGCTGCCCTTCTGACACCCTGGACACGCTCTACCAAAGATGTCTCTCTCAGTGACCGCCAGAGCTGTGGCTTGGTGTGCTTGGGCCACCCGATGAGGCTGGGGAGGACACCAGCCACACAGCCTTGTGCTGTTTGTTATATGACAGTCCTGAAGAGGCGAACATGGGAGGTAGCTTATGAAAACCATGAGACTTTACTTCTGGTAAGGGTACAGGACCCTCGCAAAATCCAAGACAGAGAAACAGCGAACCTCAGGAACAAATTAGACTTGATCACTTCACCTCCGTGTGTCTAATTTCAGGGTTGTCCCCCCCACCACCACCGTTTTCCGCCCGCGCCATGAAGTAGCTTTTTCTATATTTCCATGCAAATGGAAAAAGAAACAATTGCTGAAAGTTACTGATGTTAGATTTCCACTCTGCTAACCTAGAAAGAGAAACCTGTCTCTTCTCTTCCCATTCCAAATTCTGGAGTCCAGTAGACTGTTGTCATGGGGAGGGCCATGAAACAGAAATAGGACATCAGGATCCATCCCTTTAATCATCTGGATGGACAGCATTTCCCCAGGAAAGGTAGCAGGGATTTGAAGGGTGGCGTTGAACAGACATTATAAAAGGGTCCCACCATAAAAAGCTCTTTGTTATGATCCAGCTTGTTATATTTGTGAACATTCTGGAAAAATTCTTCGCTCATACAACTTGACAATTGGTAAACAATGCATTAAAAGATTGTATCTATAAAACAATTATGATCGATTGGATAATAACTAACGGATGTCAATTACAGAATTTCTTAAATTTGTGTTTAGTATCTGAGTCTGTATGTTATTTTGGCCTATATAGAAAAAAAAAATCCCAGCTATTTTCAAGAGCATCACCAGAAAAATATGTGTGAAAACATTAATGGAATCATATCTATTTAGTTCCTGGGAGGATCCAATCTAATTTCCTATTTTACTGATGAAGGAACTGAGAATTTGAGTGACAGGATTGTAAAGATATTTTTAAAGTTACTTTTCGGGGCAGGGAAGGGGGGTTACCTGGGTGGCTCAGTAAGCATCTGACTTTTAATTTCAGGGTGGTAAATTCAAGCCCCGCGTTAGGCTCCACTCTGGGCATAAATGAATGAATGAATGAATAAATAAATAAATAAGTTACTTTTAGGTTTTCATCCTAAGTGCTTAAAAAATATCTTTGAAAATAGTGGTTAAGAAATTTTTTTAAAAAGACAAAAAAAAACAAATAATGGAGCAGAGAGCCTGTTATAAAGAATTTGGGTATTTAAAGACTTGGTGAAAGAAGATTTTTAAATTTTTTTAAAATACCAGAATAGAAATGGTTTATTTTCAGCAACAGTACTCTTGCTTCAGGTGTGTATCTATTATCTGTTAGGCTGATCCTCGAAAATTGTCCCAATTCTTAGACAAAGGGAGTTGATTCATGGGTCTCTTAGAAAGAAAAACTAGTTGGGTGTGTTACAGCCCATATGAATCATGTGGGATACTGCTTAAAGCTATATTTATCATGGATGAAAGAATGTTTTTAAGGGAAACTATGAGTCTACCTAAAATTACACGGTTCACCTCTGTTCACAGGGACTCATTTTTCCAGGATGTTGTTGAATGTGCAAAAGTACATTCTCAACTGTTAGCATGGCAGGAAGACGCTCTCCCGGGGCTGCTACAAGTCAGCCCTAGACGCTGGAAAGCTCCTATTTCTTACCTTTTGTTTTAGCTGCCTTCTCGAATACTCTCATACCAGTTAACGTGTCTTGCCTCAGTGGCATTTAAACTTTTCCCCTTGTCACCTTTCTTTTTTCCCCTCTAATCTGACCTCTAAACCACAGTCATGTGAGGGTCCTTGCTTTGCCAGTTGTGTCCTCCTCCGGCCTCAAGAAGCTTCGGAGGCTCCCTGCGACCTCCAGGACTGAGTTCTAGCCACCTGTCCTGAACGTCAGTATTCTACACCCTGACACATGCAGTTGGCGTGTTTCTTCATACTTTTTATTTTAATATTTGTTCTTTACCTCCGGAGGGAGTAAAGAAGATGAGGTTCAGGGTGTGCTCGAAGCATTTCATGCTCGATCTCCACTCTAAAGTTTTTACTCCGTTTATTGTCCACCCGGAGGCTGTCGTGACTCTTCCTGAAGCTGCAGGGACAAAGGTCGCTGCCTGAGTGGTGAAATCAGGGGACAGCCAGACCAGTTTTCTGCCAGGACTCCACCTCAAGGGAGGCTTATCGTTGGCTGTGCGTGCCCTACACCCTACAACTTTTTTTTCTTTTTCCTCTTTTATTTATTTATTTATTAAAGATTTTATTTATTTATTTGACAGAGAGAGAGATCACAAGTAGGCAGAGAGGCAGGCGGAGAGAGAGGGAAGCAGGCTCCCTGCTGAGCAGAGAGCCCGATGCGGGACTCGATCCCAGGACCCTGAGATCATGACCTGAGCCGAAGGCAGCGGCTTAACCCACTGAGCCACCCAGGCGCCCCCACCCTCTCCCTAAGCCAGGAGCTATTTCTTTCCAGACCTGTTCTCCACGTTCATTCCCTTTCTTCCTGTTTCGAGGCTGGCCCTCCAGCCTGCTTCTGTCCTTGCCATCTGACGCTGTCTCTGCTCTGCCTCATTGCTACTCATTTATTCTTGTGCCTTGTCGCTCTTTCCAGACTTCACGTTGGTCATCTCGGTGCCCCTCCCTCAGTGTCACAAACCACTAGCGCTCATACGAGAAGCCACATGCTGAGGTGAGTAAGAGAGCAGGCTCTGTAACAGAATCTTCTGGGTTTGCAGCCCGGCACTCCACGGTGCTGGTTGTGTGACTGAGGCAAGTCACATAAGCCCTCCAAGCCTGGTTGTTTTCATCTGTAAAATGGAGCTAGCATACTACGTCCCCATGAGGTTTACTTGAATTACTACAAGTACACTGATCAGTTGTTCTTCTCAGGGAAGCTGTTCTACCTCAGAGAAGTTCAGTTTCCAGAACCACTGCTCTTCAGAAAACTTCTGACTCCTTTTTGGGCTTGGCCAGGCCCTGAGCTGGATGGACTTGTCTCAGTTAAAGTTAGCATCTGCCTTCCTTTTCTTCTTCTTCTTTTCTTTTCTTTCTTTTTTTTTTTTTTAAAGATATATTTATTTGAGAGAGAGAGAGAGAGAGAGAGAGCATGGGGGGTGGGTGAGGGACAGAGGGAGAGAGAATCTTAAGCAGGCTCTGAGCTGAGTGTGGAGCCTGATGTGGGGCTCAGTCTCCTAACCCCGAGATCCCGACCTGAGCCGAAACCAAGAGTCAGACACCCAACCGACGGCACCACCAGGGTGCTTCCCTCCTCTCTTCTCTTAAAACAAAACTGTTCTTTTATTTCCACAGGTCATGAGAACCCCATGATCTTTCATGTCTCTCACTCACTTGAATGGCCTTTTCTGGAACGCCATCGTCTTCATTGGGTTAACCACCTATGTTGAGGTCGAATCTTGTACTGACCAGCACGGTCCCTTACCCAATTCTTAATCTTTCCAACCACATCGAAATGATTGAGGGATTAATAATCATCCTTTTGATTCATTCATAGCCTTCAGAACATTAGATTTGGAATCAGTATTTGAATTATGAATCCGTATTTGAATACAACACTCTTCTTTAAGAGCCTAGAAGCCACCCAGAATGGCTTTAGGGGTATAGACTTGAGAGGAGGAGACCTGATGGGTGAACATGTCCTGATAGCCAGCGTTCTTTGTGCGGCTCAGGATGATGGTCTGGCTCACCGGAAATATCTGAAGGCAGGAAGAACCATCGTTGTCTACGAGGGTGTGAGCGAGGGAGGTGGGGGGTGGGCAGCCTCACGCTGCTCCCTGTAAGATTCGAACTCACAGGCTCCAGCAGGAGACGTGACCTAATAGCCGAATGAAGATATAGAGGAAAAGGGATTATGAAAAACAAAAAGATAAACAAAAAACAAAAAAAACTGGTTAAAATATTTGTAGTGTGAGAACGAAGGAATCTGACCTGAAGATGACTTCGTGGGCTCTGACTTAAAGGGGCTCTTTCCCCTTTAAGCCTTAGCCAGCTAACATGTGAGGTGAAAGCGCGGGCTGGATCTTGTCTTCATTTTCTCTGTATGACTATATATAGATATATTTAAAAAAAATTTTTTTTTAAAGATTTTATTTATTTATTTGACAGAGAGAGATTACAAGCAGGCAGAGAGGCAGGCAGAGAGAGAGGAGGAAGCAGGCTCCCTGCTGAGCAGAGAGCCCGATGCGGGCCTCGATCTCAGGACCCTGAGATCATGACCTGAGCCGAAGGCAGTGGCTTAACCCACTGAGCCACCCAGGCGCCCTATATATAGATATATTTTAACCAGGCCTTCTCTTTGTATTTTATTTTCATTTTGATACTTGTGCTCGTGAAGTGGCCTTTGAGCCCTGAGACCATGGATTTCTAAATTCACTAAACCAATAAAACTAAATTCGCTAAACACTAAACCAATGTCCGTCCGAACACCGCCCCCCCACCCCTCACCCAGCTCCAGTCTCCCCAGTGACACCACCACCAGAAGTCTGGGACATCGTGATTCTTTCTCTGGCTCACTCCTCCCCTCCTCTCAGTGAGCAAATCCTATCAGTTTTGCCACAAATACAGATCCTAAAGCCTTCGCCAGATCCCAGGCCTATCCACTCTTCTCCTCTCTTTTACCATCGTCGGAACGCAAGCCCCAGCACCTGTTCCTTCAGATCACCCAGGGAACCTTCTTTCACTCTTGCCCTCCCTTAGCTTGTTTTCGACACAGCAGCCCGAGTTTTCTTGTAAAACCATGAATTTGGTCACACCCCTCTTCTGCTTAAGAAACTTCAGTATTTTCCTTTTGTGCTTAACATGAAATTTAATTCATTGCTGTAGCCTAGAGGGTGACAGGATCTGGCCCCTGCTTGCTTCTCTAAGCACAAACCAAGACTCTGTTTTGCACACGTCCTCCAGCTACATTTGCCTCCTTTTAATTTCTGAAACAATCCTTTTTCTTTCATGATTCAGGGTCTTTGCACTTGCTGGTCCTCTTTCATAGAATGTCTTGGCCCTGGGTTTTGAATGGTAGGCTCTTCCTCATTGATCAGAGTGAGTACTTTGTGATGACATTAATGTGTATTTTTTTTAAAAGGAAAAAAAAAAAAAGACCCTTACACCTATATATTTGTCTGTCACAATAATGTGTCATGATGTTACAGCTTCTGTTTTTAAAACTTTATTTGGCAAATTTGTCAGTTACTTCCTTCAAATCGATCTTTCAATATTCAAGGTTTAATAGAATTACCAGATTTGTCAACCTGTCTTCACTCACAGTGAATCAAAGAATAATTTTTATTGAGATTTATTTTATAAAGTCCCTTTTATGTTAAGCAACAGATATAAAAATAATTCAGAAAATCTTAAACAAATGGATGCACTTGGAAGAATCATGAAAATCCTACTGCACAGTAATTTCCAGAAATTATAAAATTCGCTGTATTCTTGCCTTTTTAAAGTGGCTTTCAAATTTTCAAATTTTTCTTCACTCAAAAAAATACTTCACTAAAGTATCTTCACTAGAAAATTTATCATGAATTTGTTGTATTTGGTAGAAAACGTCTAAAGACCTCTGCTGCAAAAGGCCAGACAAAAATCACGAAATGGCAGGAAACATTGACAATATTTGATCCTTTGCTTTAGAATGAGTGTCCAATTCTTGGTAAAAATGATTGCGGCACTCAAACATTGTCCTTTTGGTTTTGTTGTTGCTGCTGGTCTTTTTCAAAATTTGATTTTTTTTTCCTATGTAAACGTCCGTTTTCTTACATTTGTTATCTATTTATCGGTCATCTCCACGCTTGGCGTATGCTGCTATTCAAGGAAAAAATTTAAATGCCTGGTGTTTCACACACATTGTTCAAAGCCACTTCTGTCTCTTTGCAAATCTGTTTGTCTGATTAACCTCATCGAAAGCTTCAGTCCAGATAAAAAGTTAATTCAGAAAAGAAAAATAGCCTCAGTTGGGAGCAAAATCTTGACTGATCTTCTTGTGTCCACATTTTCTTTCGGATCTTAGCGGACTTCAAAGGTTCGGATTAACTTTTCAAAATTTGCCTTTACTCTGTGTACAGCTTCAAATGAATACTCCACTGTGTCCAGAAAAGCCTTTTCACTGTTATACCTACACTCTGCAGCATTTCCCATCAATGAATCTTTTCAAAATGATGAAAAGAAGGAATACACTTTTTTTTGATTCCCCAAAATATCACACATGAAGAAAAACTTCCAAAATAGTGAACTCTTCAAAGGTTTGGAGGATGATTTGCACAAGGTACAGATAAGGATTTGGATTAATCTCTTGATTTTTTTTTTTTTTTTAACCCAAACACTGCCGTGGTTAACAGCTGTCATTGCAGCCTATCTATGTCTTGACCATGAGAGAGGTTTATGTCCGGTCCTTCCCTACCCACTTGTGCTGTGACTTTCATGTGCGTTCAACAGCAGTTGTCCCAGAAATGGGAAAGAAACTCAAGAAGAAGTCTTTTCTCTCCAATTTGCCAGCCTCAATATGGACATCACTGAGTCCTTCACATTTGATCATGGTGTGGCACATGGCGAAGAAGAGTAAATGTTACCATTTACTCTTCTTTACTATCCTTTGGAAAGAACCAAAGACTGGAAGCCTGAACAGAGACAAAAAGTTAACCTGGACAATTCCACACCCCGTTGAACCTAATGTAGAAACAGATATAGGTCGCTGAGTGTGTCCATCAGTTCAGGTTGCTGTAACCGGATACTATTGACTGGGTGGTTTAAACAATAACCATTAATTCTCACAGTCTGGAGGCTGGGAAGTCCAAGATCAAGGTGCAGACAGATGGGAAAGCTGGGGAGAGCACGTTTGCTACTATGTATATGGTCATCTTTTTGTGGGATCCCCACATGCTAAAGAATAGAGAGTGTAGGACAGGTCATCTCCCTTGTGTCTTTTCTTATAAGAATAAAAATCCCATTGTGAGGGTCCCACTCTCATGCCTACTTATCTTCCCAAGGGATACCACATTGGGGATTTAGGCGTCAACATATGGATTTGTGGGGGGTCGGGGTGGGGGAAGCATGAACATTCAGACCACAGCACTGAGTCTTTGTGCATTGGGAGCTGATTGATTAACTTCCATGTAGAAAACAGTGTGTCTTAAAGGGAAGGTAATAACAATGTGCTAATTTGTAGTTTACGTGTCTATTATCAAAACTCAAAACTCAATAGTAACTGTGGCAATTGTTTAGGACTCAGATCAACAAAAGATTTTCTTTTTTTTTCTGGGAGAGGTGTTTTATTAGTGACACTGTTTAGACTTACCAGTGTATGATGATGACAAAAAGCAGGCTGATTTTAATCAGTTTTATTGCTGCTCCTGAACTTCCTAAATACAGTTTCCCAACTGTGTGTACCTACACCAGGAAGACTGGTCTTCCCTGGTTTGAATATGCATGCCCCCTCCATTTCATCTTCAGCTCCAAATACTCTTTATCTCCTGTAGAACATTTGTAATATTTTGCAATTATATATTTACTTGTTTGTTTATGTGCGGTGTCTGTCTCCTCCAGTAGGTTGTAGTTCCTATTCCTCGTGAAGGAAGAAACTATATCCCTCTTTTCACCTTTGTATTTAGTGCCTTCCACAGTCCCTGGCACATTGTGGGCAGGCGGTAATATCTGTGGAATAAATGAATGAAGGGAGATTTTACAGTAGTTCATAAGGAACAATAGATCCCCAGGGACTAGTGTTTCAAAGAAGCAGTGTATTCACAAACATGTCCATTGAGAGGTCTGTATTGCACACTCGTATATTCCCATCAAAAGGGATCGTCAGAAACTATATTTCATTAAGGAATTTAATTGTGCGGGCTCTTCTTTAGTAAGTCAGAATCTCAGCTTGAATTCACTGAGGGATGCAGGACATTTAGGCCCCATATCCAGACACAGAGGTGAAGCAAGGTCTTTTGTAACTTGTGGATTTGAAATGAAAGCTGCTCCAGTTTGAGAAAGTGGATAGAGAGTGAAAAATGGGAAAGGTGTAGGCAGAATAATGGCCTTCCTAAAATGTCAGCTTCTGAATCCCTGGAAACAATGAATATGTTAGGTTGAGCGGCAAAAGAACTTTGCAGATGTGACTAAATCAAGGATTCTGAGATGGCCTGGGAAGATTATCCTGGATTATCTGGCTGGTCTTCATGTAAACACAAGGACCCTGATAAAGGAAAGAGAGAGGCAGGGAAGTCAGAGAAGAAGCAGTGATAGAAACTGAGGTTAGAATCAAATGTAAAGACACAGAGAGATTTAAAGATGCTACTGGCTTGGAATATAAGTGAAGGGGCCCTGAGTTTAGGAGTGCAGAAAAGGGCCTCTAAAATTTGGAGGGAGACTACAGAAAGAATGCAGTCCTGTTGACGTCTGATTGCAGCCCAGTGACATCGACTCAGGACTTCTGACTTCTAGAACAGTAAGATAACAAATCTGCGTTAATTAAGCCACTTAATTTGTGGTAGTTTGTTACCATAATGGAAAACGAATACAACGGGCCTTGAAACCACTCTGCACAAGTTCTCCTGTGGCTGCTGTGTGCTTTAAGATGTGGCTTGTTGTCTGTTAATCTGCAGTGAAAGAATTGAAGAAGGTGTGGGGTGGGGAGGGGAGATGCTCTGAACTTGGGCCTGGTAGGCACACCGTGAGAGTTACTCTGAATAACTTGCTCTTTGGTGAAACCAACCAACTAACCACCTATGTTGTTTGTACCAAGGTATAACGGTAACTAGATTTTGGTACATTGTGATTATTTCTGTTCTGATATATATGGTTGTTCTTTTTATCATATTAAAAAAAGGGGGGTAGTGTCAGCAAATCCCAATGCTCTTCTTTTTATATGTGATGCAGATTTATTTTAAAATTTAAGTATTAAAAAATAAAATAGGAGAAAGACAACTATCATATGATCTCCCTGATGTGAGGAAGTGGTGATGCAACATGGGGGCTTAAGTGGGTAGGAGAAGAATCAATGAAACAAGATGGGATTGGGAGGGGGACAAACCGTAAGTGACTCTTAATCTCACAAAACAAACTGAGGGTTGCTGGGGGGAGGGGCGTTGGGAGAAGGGGGGTGGGGTTATGGACTTTGGGGAGGGTATGTGCTTTGGTGAGTGCTGTGAAGTGTGTAAACCTGGCGATTCACAGACCTGTACCCCTGGGGATAAAAATATATGTTTATAAAAAATAAAAAATTTTAAAAAAAGAAAGTAAAATAAATAAATAAATAAAATGTAAGTATTAAATATATGTGTAAATATGCATACACACATATATACATACATAATTCTTAACATTGCATAGAATGTGCCTTTTAGGGTTCAGTTCTTCATGTTTAGTGGTCCAGGATATAAAGCATATCCACACCATGAAGTTTTAGAACCTAGGTGAGGTTCGGCGGGCTGAGGTCCGGAGCCGATGACCAAGAAAGAATTCTTGAGACATCTTTGTTACAAAATGGTGGTTTATTAAAGCACGGGGACAGGACCCATGGGCAGAAAGAGCGGCTGCCCCGGGTTGTGAGGGATGGCAGGTTATGAACCAGGCAGTTGGGGGAAGGTGAGGGAAAAGGGGTTTTTCAATGGAGCTTTCATATGCTAAAGAGGGCCTCGGAGGTGTCGATACCAGAGGCCTTGCGGCTTGATCTGTGTTGTCTTTTGGCCAGCCATTAACCTCAAGATCCTTGGGAGATTCCTGTCTTGCAGGATTGTGATCTCTGCAAGTTAACTATTTGCTTCTCATTTATGGCGGTCTGGGGGGCCTGAGGAAGGTCACACAAGGTGCCAGCTTTTGCTTTGTCCTCAGCCAGGCTCCTGCTCCCTCATCACACATATTAGTTGCCATGTTATCGGGGTTTTTTTATTTATTTGTTTGTTTGTTTGTTTTTTGGCTGCTTTAACCACCTCAGGATGAAGAAAACTGAATGTAAAGTTAAACATTTCACCTAACTTCGACTATTACGAAAGCAATCCATTTATGTATGTAATAGCCCAGCTATGGATTCTCTAGTCTTCTCTATTGCTACATTTTAGAAGGACGAGGAAAAAAAAAAATAAAGAATAAAATGAAGCATGAAATAGAAGAGAAAGTAGAATTCACACCACGATAGCGTGTTCGTATTTTATCAGCCTGCCTATACTTCTGCTGATACATTTTTCCCCCAGCTTGACATTTTAAAGGCTTATTTTAAATTTATCTCTTCTATATTAACAGGTAGAAGTAGCTGATTCAACGTATAGCAACTACTCTGGTTACTTTCATCTAGATTTTCTCTTATAGGTAATTGGGTTTCTGCAGCCCCAGACACATAATGATTGGAGATCATGGTACCAATTCTCATGTGGAGCCATCTCAATTTATCCTTCTTATATCGTGTGTGTGTGTGTGTGTGTGTGTGTGTGTGTCTGTCTGTGTGTGTGTGTGTCTAAGCACTGCTTTAACCCTATAGCTATGTAGAAACGAATTCTGTTTTCGAGCTAACGGAGCTTAACTTTTACAAATAGAAATCCTTTAAAAATTTTATTTACAATTGCTCTGTATTCTCAAAAAGGATAAAAAAGACCTAACTTAATATTTCTTCACAGTCCACAGCACACACACTCTTGCTTTTTAATTCCTCAAGGTCTTGGTATTTTATAAGCACTAGTTCCTATTCTCCCTTCTTATTCTTTTTTTTCTTCCTTGCAAGGTATTGACTGGCATCATTATACTAGGTGTTGTCTTTTGGTCTTCAGTTTTTCTTAGCTATGCTCACTTACTGCTCATTCAGTTGCTGAATAATTAAGGGCGGCTCTTTCCAGCCAAAAATACTTTTCAAGTCAACATTTTTTTTTTTTTCCCTTAAATTTTGCCCCACGCTACTTATTTCTGCATCCAGTGCTGTTCCAGCTTGTGGAGCATTCCAGACAGCTGGTATCCAAGTTAGCCAAGGCTTTGAAATGTTGACCACGCTGACCTGAATTCTTTCCAAATGCCTATTTGCATACCTTCAATGAGAGTGCTTATTTCTCACTAAAAGACCAAAATCTAGAAATATTAGGACAAAATGATGTGCTTTTTTTCTTGGTGAGATCTTGATCTTGGGATTTTTACTCCCCCACCCTTCCTGGTTTGCAGCTTGACCTTTGGAAGGTAAAGGACAATATTAGAATAAGGGCGTGTGAATAACAACAGGCCCCATCACAGAACCATCTCTGGAGTGAAAGCAGGGGAAGCTGGCATTACACAGGCACTGACTACCTACAAGCCTGAAGGACTCTGGTGTGTGCTTTTAGGGCTTTTACTTCCTCATCTATAAAATAAAGGGGTTAGAGCAGGTGATTAATAAGGGGCTTCCTTGCTCTCTGATGTTCTCTGTTCTATGACAACAGTTGACGTCTGCCAAGAGTGAAGGAGGTAGACATTCCTGAAATTTACTCTGCTTCTTTATTCCTAAACATTCTTGAATTCTGACTTGGAATCTCTTGGGTGCCTTAAGCAACTAGGTTTCCCTTGACTTATGAGAAATGCACAAAAGTTGACCTTTCTTAATATAATTATTAGTAAAAAGCATATAAAGGACACATTGGAAAGGCAGAAAATCAATAGCTTCCTTTTCCCATGTGGGAATGTTTCCTATTAAGATTAATAGTTCTTTATATGTTCTACTGATAATAGGTCATTTGTTGGTTCAACATCCGGGTGAGGTAGATGGTAATAGTAATCTCATGCAAATAAGTGAAGTTCACTAAGTAACTTTGTTTCCCGGGGTTCTTTTGGCTTTGGGCCTAACTACTAGATGATGTTACTCAGGTAAATGAATCCATGACTAAGGTTAAAAAAAAGGAAGCAGAACTCTTTGTGACATCTTGTGTCATTGGGAAATTTTATGAAGTCTGAGTGACTCACTTAGTGTCGGATAGGCCATGGGTTATTAAACCAAAGTCACCAAGTGAACACTTGAAGGCTTTGGGTATGACTGCTGTATTAGGTAGCACGATGAAAACGGGGCAGGAAGTGAAGGGTGAATTTGAATGGGAATATTGATGGTGATTAGAACAGAATGCCGAGGATCTTAAATCCTGCTTGCAGAATACATCTGTTGATGTATCAGTCATTCATTTATTCAAAAATATTTATTGAGCGCCCGAGGACTGTCTGCTGGGTGGGTATTGGGAGGAAGGATCCAGTAGTGAAGAAAACAGACACCTTGCTGTGGGGAACAGGGGAAAGAAAGGCGGTAATAAATAGGATTCTTCAGATGAAGCTATAACAATAAATACTGAAGGTCGTGAAACTATGTCCCAGAGTGACTGAGCACCAGGCAGGGGTAAGTACATTAATAAGAGGGAAACTTCTCTGAAGAATTGACCTTGGAGATGAGGCGTCAGTGGTAAGAAGGAGGCAGTCACAGAACACGGGGGAGCATTCCAGGCAGATGAAAGGGCAAGTGCAGAGACAGACCCTGAGGTGGGCAGAGTTTGGAATGTCTGAGAACAACCACCAGGCCAGTGTCATTAGAGCAGAGGGGGGTGGGGAGTTGGCAGGACATAAAGCCTTGTGGGCCAGGGTAAGGAATTTGTGCTTTAAATGTAACAGAAAGCCATGGGAGGATTCTAGGCAGAGCAGTGGCATAGTCTGATTTACATTAAAATAATAATAATAATAATAATAATAATAATAGCTCTGTGAAGAATGGATTATGGATTATAGCAGAACAAGGGTAAAAGCAAGAAGGCGATTCTCTCCATCCAGAGGGGAGGTGATGGGGGTTTGAATTTGGCTGGAAGCAGGGGCTTTCCAGGAGAGATTAATGGGTCAGAACAAAGAGGGAAGACAGTGGACCCTAAGTCACTGGGTCATTGCCCTATGGAGATAGAATAGTAACGAACAGGGGACGCCTGGGTGGCTCAGTTGGTTAAGCAGCTGCCTTCGGCTCAGGTCATGATCCCAGCGTCCTGGGATCGAGTCCCACATCGGGCTCCTTGCTCAGCAGGGAGCCTGCTTCTCCCTCTGCCTCTGCCTGCCATTCTGTCTGCCTGTGCTCACTCTCTCCTTCTCTCTCTGATGAATAAATAAAATCTTAAAAAAAAAAAAAAAAAAAAAAAAAAAGAATAGTAACGAACAGAAAAGAAAACAAAAACAAAAGCGGGGAGGCTACCAGACTCTGAAACACAGGAACTTTGGGGAATTTCTTGCATACCCACGAGCAGAAGAACTGTAAATTAAGAAAGCTAGATTTCCTTTTAGTAAAACACAGTCTGCGTCACCATGCACCCCGTCACTGTCCGCAGGGGACAAGCATGAAGAGCAGGGTAGGATCCCTCGGCCCGCTAGAAATGATAACGCTCGAAGTTCAAAAGCAGCAAAGACCTCCCGTGTTGACTGTGTCCCACCTGTCTGACACTCAGGTAAGGATACCACAGTTACACAAAGAGAAGAGTTAGAGAAATCAGTTGGTCAGAAACTAAGTGGATCTGTCCCACGAATTTCCACTGGGCGACTTCATGCAAGTCACTCTTCTCAACCTTTCTCCTTGGGAAATGAAGAGTGTGGACTGAGTTCTAGGTCAGGAATTTCCCAAAGTGCTGCCCTATGTGAATCTCAAATTGACCCTGTTGCTCTGCACAAATCTACCATCTAAGACAGTTGTTCTTAATGAGAGCAATTTTGCCCCCCAAGTGATCATTGAGAGCAGAGCCTCTGGCCTGGGACAGCCCCCACAAACAGGACAACGACTGAAACGGCCCAAAATATCAACAGCACTGAGGCTGAGAAACCTCCGTGTAAGAAATGACAGAGAGGGGCTCACAGGTTGCAGTAATAGGATTCTGGGGGATGACTTCCCTGCTGGTGTAAAAAACCTCCGGTCCTTTCCAAATGTTTGATACAGAGCCCTTATTCTATCAAACAACAACAACCAAGAAAAACCACGCAAAACGAACAGGAAGAACTCAGAAGCCAACGATGCTACCGCCAGACAAGTGTCTCCCAGAGGCAGCAGGCCTTCCGGCCCTCTCCCGAGTGAGTCAGGGCTGGCCGCCGAAGGAGGAGCCTGGGCTGTTTGATCTGGGAAGCTGCAGAAGACCTTACTTAGCAAACATTCAAGATTTCCAGTGAGTCATTTGCCCGTGGCTGCTTTGCTCTGTTGGCTCAGGTCCTCCTGTGTTTTGGTTCGAGAGAGGCTGAAGAGGAAAAACAAGCTGCTTTGTTTCTCTTTAATTTGCACTGACATGGAGCAATACCTAGCACTTAGGCTAGTGCCCGTGCCTCTGAGGGCCTCCACTGCCGGGCCAGTGTGGGGCAGGTCAGAACCCACGAGGGTCCCTGGGAGCAGTTATTTTAATATGGCTTGCAGTCATAAATTTGAATAGTAACTTATTTAAATATAAACATTAAATAACATTTCAGGTCCTATTTGGAGAGAGTACAGATGTTCCCCAGCACACCACAGAGGTAGCCAAGAGTAAAATAAAGATGCCTCTTCAGTGAGGGGAATTGTCCAAACGGAAGACACAGGAAACACAGCTAACTCGCCTGTTTGTGTGGTGAAGACCTCCCTCTCCGCACAATCCCCAACCCTCTGGTGACTTCATTCAGCCCAACCGATTGTGAGAGGAATGGGCCCACCTCAGGAAGCCTAAGGGAAACGTCCTGAGTGTGTGGCATCCTTCAGGTTACATTGTTTTTGAGATTCCAGGATCACAGGGAAATTCTGACCTAAATTGTCTGGATGAACTGTCATACTGTGCGCAGCCGTGTCTGTTGAAATTTGGCAACTGCCGAGCTACCCTCCTCTAGCGGGTCGTCCTGGGCGCTGGCTCACCCAGCAAAATGGAATTTCAGGCTCAGTGATTTCTAATCTGCTACCACTTGCCATTTTCTCTTGGAAGAGGGCAGATTGCTTCGCTGATCTCTATTTCATCTTTGGAAAAAACTGGGATGATAATGGTTATCTGGCTTACATGCTTGTCAGGAGGAGTTATTTTAAAGCACTTTGCAAATATAAAAATGTTCCACGAAATTGCAGAGTCATCCAGATGCCTTACCACCTGTCTCCTTTGGGGAAGCCATCCAAATCCACACCCCCCGAGCCGACTTTTCTCCTAGCTCCTGTTCTTGTTTTTGTTGAGAGATATTTAGATCTTATTTTATTTTATTTTACTTTATTTTTTTTTAAAGATTTTGTTTATTCATTTGACAGAGAGAGATCAAGAGATCACAGGTAGGCAGAGAGGCAGGGAAGCAGGCTCCCTGCTGAGCAGAGAGCCCAATGCCAGAGCTCAATCCCAGGACCCTGAGATAGTGACCTGAGCTGAAGGCAGAGGCTTAACCCACTGAGCCAGGTGTCCCTTATTTTATTTTATTTATTTTTCAGATAGAAAAAGAGAGAGAGTGCAATAGTGGGGGTGGGAGGGGCAGAGGGAGAGAATCTTCCAGAGGGGCTTGATTTCATGGCTCTGAGATCATGACCTGAACCGAGATCAAGAGTCAGATGCTTAACCCACTGAGCCACCCAGACACCCCAGATCTCCTTTTAAAATGTTTACTGTGCGTGTCTGTGTGTGTGTGATGCAAAAGAATTCTGTTAAATATAAGCATCTTGAAAACTGTGTTGATAAGATAAACCTTTTGTTTTGAAAAGTGTGTAATTTGTTTTTTCAACCACTCATTTGAATATAAGAAATGCAGATGAAGTGCACTTTTCTCTCCATATGGGAGCAAGTACTTGGCCATCACAAGAAATCTTGTTTGAAAAGCCAAAGGACTAAAGAGTAATGGAACTGTTCCGTTCAATACCTTATTGAATTCAAATGAGCACATGTACGGAATGAGCCAAGCATCTTTTCTTCTATAAGTCTTTAAAATGGGCTTAACTGGGGCGCCTGGGTGGCTCATTGGGTTAAAGCCTCTGCCTTCAGCTTGGGTCATGGTCCCAGGGTCCTGGGATCGAGCCCCACATCGGGCTCTCTGCTCAGTGGGGGGCCTGCTTCCCCCTCTCTCTCTGCCTGCCTCTCTGCCTACTTGTGATTTCTCTCTCTCTGTCAAATAAATAAATAAAATCTTAAAAAAACCAAAAATAAATAAAAATAAAAATTAAAAAAAATGGGCTTAATTTTAGATTTGCAGCACTAACATGAAAACTAACTCTTTTCCTTTAGAGGAAATTATTTCCTTTATGAAGAGCTAGTTGAAACAGACAATAGAATGAGAGACAAAACTTTCCACAAGTATAACTTCAATTTTATACCAGAAACTTTATGGTCCCCTTTTACCACATTCTTAAGGAATCAAATGAAATATCACATATTCCACAACAGCCTCTGTGACGAGCAGGTCCAACTCTGAGCTCCTTCCTCACCCAGTGCTTTTCACATAAGAAACCATAATAGTAACGGGTGATACTATTCAGAAGCAGAGAATCCAGAAAGCAAAGAACAGGACCTAGAAAAGGAGCAAACTAAAATGGACAGACAAGGAAGAACCTACAAAGCAGACACCAAACCCAGAAAAATATATCAGGAAGTGGGGAGGGGTGTAGTGTGGGGGTGAGGGGAATGGGGAACTAGGTGGTGGGGATGAAGAGGGTACCTGAAGTGATGGGCACTGGGTGTTGTATGGAAGCAATGAGTCACCAAATCCTAGACCTGACACTAATATACAGTATATGTGAACTAAGTGGAATTTATATAACTTGAAAGAAAAAAAATATGACATCATAGTGGCCACAAAATAAAGAATGATTAAATTTTGGAAAATTTAGATGAAGGAAAATTATTTATCCAAAGACCTGCCATCTTAATAAAAACACATTAAAAAAAAAAAAAAAAAAAAGGCAGAGGGGTCGGGTGGTGCCTGGGTAGCTCAGTTGGTTAAGCCTCTGCCTTCAGCTCAGGTCATGATCTCAGGGTCCTCGGATCAAGTCCCGCATCGGGCTCCCTGCTTAGTGGGGAGCCTGCTTCTCCCTCTGCCTCTGCAGCAACCCCTCCTTGTGCTCTCTCTGTCAAATAAATAAATAAATAAGATCTTAAGAAAATAATAATACATAAATAAAATAAAATAATACTAAAGAAAGAAGATAGTGGCCACCCATGTCAAATGCTGTGAGGAGTAGAAGTGTCCAGATGTGACGAAGAGGTCACTGATAATGGGTGCAAAAACCAGACCTTGATGTGCTTAGAAGGTTTTTTATTTTGGAACATACTGATTTCAGACTGCATTGAGGGAAGAGTCCTTATTTGGCTAAGGAATACCAATTCATTCATAAATAGGTATGTTAGGAGGCCCTGGGCCTGAGGTATCCTTGATTACAGGAAAAGGAATAATAGTTGTGTCTGACAACCACGAGACACCATCCCTCATTTGTTTCTGGGTTTCCTCAATTGAAAACATTGTTAAAAACACTCATTATCACAGTATGCCCAAGAGGTAGGCGTTAATACCTGCCATCTGCGGCCGCCAAACTCTGATGGTTGGATGAAAACAATTATGTCACGAGTCGTAAGTTCATAGGTTACTACTACTTACTTTCAAGAGTCAAATTACACACGTCTGATTGCAGAAGCAATGCGTGGAGGTACTGCGGAATTCTGAACGTGTATATAAATATTTCTGGCCATTGGTCTTTATTTAACCTTGGTCAGATAAAAGTTAATGTTCTTCTATGTCCTTATATACCCTGAGTCAGCCCGAGCCTCCCCTGATATATTCTCAATTTGTAAGTATCTTTGATAGAGTTGTTGTCATGTTTCTGCCCTCTGGGTGTTTTTCTCCTGTCTGCTTCCCCAGGTGGTGTTTTGCAAGTTTCACCAGCTCTCCTCAACTAAACTTCACTTTACCATCCAAGCAAACTTGATAATTATGGTTTTATCTCTTTGATTGTACCAGTTTTCTGAAGGGATGCCTATCAGCCAGAAATGCTTAGATTTGATTTTCCCAGAAAATAGGTATATCTAATCAGATATAGGACTACATATTTGAACTTTTGTTCAGAGAGGAGACATGAACTCAACTGTGTTTAGCTTTCTGCTCTTTTTCTCTGAATCATGGTAGATTTTCAGGGAAGGGGAAGAACCAGAACTAAGCAAGTTACACTAATAAATTTAGGAAATCCCAGGGGGCCTGGGTGGCTCAGTCAGTTAAGCCCCTGTGTTCAACCCTGGGTCCCTAGTTCGGGCTCCCTGTCCAGTTTCAAGACTGCTTCTTTCTCTCCCTCTGCAACCCCCCAACACTTGTGCATGCTCTCTTTCTCTCTCTCTCTCATAAATAAAATTTTAAAAAATAATAAATTTAGGAGATCACAGCAGTAGCAGGGAAGGCTGATGAAATGAAGTTAGCATTTTGGTCTTACTACAGACCATAGAAATAAATACACCATCAATGTCAACAGATAATAGTAGGTAACATTTACTAGGGCCTTACTCTGAGCCAGGCTCTGTTTTCAACTTGATTACTTCCCACAATCTTATGAAGAAGGTCCTGTCTTGTCATAGAGACCGCCAGTCTAACATGACTTGGCAAAGATCAGCAGAGGTAGTGAGTTCAGAGCTGGGATTGAAATCCAGGCTGTCAGTTTCAAACTTATGTTCCAAAATTCTGCCTCAATCATTTCTCTACCTTTTAGGCATGCTTTCAAATACAGGATGTTTTGACCACAGAATTGAAGATGTTGAAAGTTCCCAAAGAAGTTAGCGATATGGTCTAACAATAACTGACACTCCTAGAAGACACCCATAGTTGCAATTCTATGCCCTTGATTGCCCTTGAACGTGGACTCCTCATTTAAGATGAATGCCTGCTCTGACAATACCCTCTTATACGGCAAGGCAAAGACCTTGCCAGTTCTAATTTAAAAAAAAAAAAAAAAAAGCACTTTTGGAGTTACAGGCTTTACATTACAGTTTACTTTTAAAGCTCTTATATGCACCAAGTTTATAATATCCTGTGCTCAGTTTTATGATCCACTCAACTTGCTGCTTGAGGGATATGCAGAAACCGTGCTCTTACATAATTTACATAATTTTATGTAATTTACATTTTATATAATTAGCAGTACACCTTTGTGCCTTGAGAACCAATCTACTTTTCTCATAACTGGAAATTTAAGTGAGATTATACATGAAAATCACTCTCATTTATTATCACCCAGGAAGGGATAGATAGTTTGATTCACAATCATTTGAATCTTACTGTGTTGGACATTGTATTTGGACCTGAGGATACAGGGAGAATACAAACTAACTCATCAAAGAATCCCCTACCGACCCTACCGAACAAATAGTTACAATACAACAGAATAATTGACACAATAATAGTTTATTAACTATGCTATGGAAATATAGAGAAAGACCCAACTAAGTCTTTGGGGATTCTTAAAGAAGACTTGACAGATGTGGAATTTGAGTCTTTTAGGTTAAGAAGAAAGCTATCAGGTAGACAATGGGGATTCAAATGTAGCACTTAGAAGCAAGAGAGAACAGCATAAACAAAGGCATAGAGAACTTTGGGAATGATCAAGGCTTCAACAGCAAGGTCATGGTGGTTGTTGCTCAAGAGAGGAGGTTGAAAAGTGGATTGGATAGACTGAAAAATTTCTTTCAGACCAGATGAAAATTGGCCTTACTAGGCAACAAGGAGTCATAGAAAGTCTTAGGCCATCATTAGCTTTACATTCTACAGTAGCAATTTGGGTACCATAAGAAATATAGATTAGACGCTAAGGGATCAATTCATCAAACCCTAGTGCCAACAGATCAAGAGACGGTGAAAGTCAGAATTAACATGGTGGTAGTGGATTCTGTGGTGACATTTCAGGGCTTTTAAAAAAGGATTTAAGAGACCATTTGGGATGGGAGAAAGAGAAGAGAAGAAAGAGGAGTTGATGTCTTCAAGGGTAGAAGGTGCTTTTGTGATGATCAGGACTACTAGAAGGAGAATAAATTGGGGGAGGGGAGAAAAGTACCGGTTTAATTTAAATGGAGTGAGTGTGAAATGCCAGTAGGACATTCAAGAGCCTGGCCCTCCTTGACGACAGTTGTTTAGGTGATCATATCAGAGTGCTGGTGATAACTTCTGTCACATATATCAGCTGTAGGAGAAGAAGAAAATTGAGCCTTGCCTATCAATCCTTTTCTGGGCCCTTTAGAAACATTGCATTTTCACCAACGTCAGTTTTTTTGTGATTTGATGAGATCAACTGAAAACTTCCACTCTATTTTCCTGATCACGGTAACCTAGGGAAAGCATTAAATTGTGTTGATAAAATTGTTGGCAACAATCTGGCTCTAATGATAATAGCTTAGAATCATGAAGCTGCAATATTTTAGCCCAAGAGAAAACAAACTTTATCCTGAGCACATGTGTTCCTTTGCCTTTCTCGTCTGATGTTGCTTGAAAATTTTATTTTTCCACTTTGAATAGTGGGTCCTGCCAACTGTTTTAAAAGCTTTTCTCCTTTTACGGGAGGAAGGGAACAGTTTTTCCTCCCTTCTGCCTGATAGCTGAGGAGTGAAGATTTAATCGGTGAGAAAAATATACACACTACAACCTCAGAATGTTCCCGCTGCTTTTAATGTTTGATGTACCTGACAGATTACCCTTTCAAAACAGAATAATAGGATAGGTGGTGCTGGAAAAAACCTTTTCCATCCAAGGCAAAACCACATGGACATTGACTGTAACTGGCATTAGCCTAGACATTTGGAGGCGGGGGTGGGGGAGAGACATGTCCTTGGGGCACAGATTCTATAATAAAAGGCTTCCAACTCCTTAAATACATACTCCAGGCTCACTACAGAAGATGTAATGGAAAGAACATTGAGCAAGAATCAGGAGACTTGGCATCTGTTTCTGACTCTGCCACTTTTGTGGGATGGGGAAAATCTTACCCCTCTCTGTGCTTCAGCATCGTCAAGTGCAGAAATTAATGGTTGCATGAGATGAGTTCTGACTTTAATCAAAAATAAATACATATATTTTTGAACATCCATTATAATATGTCAGCTACTTTTACACGTATATTTGCACTCAATATGAATTGATTATGAAAAACGAACTGACCCATTATACCTATCATTTTAATCTTCTTAAAAGATTTATTTGTTTTATTTTTAGAGAAAGAGTGTGGGGAGCAGGGGGAGGAGCAGAAGGAGAAGGAGAATCCTTAAGGAGACTCCCCACTGGGCATGGAGCCCAAAGCGGAGCTCTATTTCACCACCCTGAGATCATGACCTGATCTGAAATCAGGAACCCACTGCTTAACCGACTGAGCCACCCAGGCGCCCCACCTGCCATTTATTGATGAGGAAACTGAGGCTCAGAGAAAAAGTTCACTCAGTATTAGGTTAGTGAACATTTTAAGGCAAGGTCTTACATTAATGAGTGTCCTTTCCATAGTATTACACTGCCACTAAGTAATTTCCATTATTGGCCAGAAGAGCAGGACCAACAGACACATCTAAAACAGTAAGACTAACCTACCATTCTTCATCCCAGACAGAAACAGAGGATGATAAGCAATTTGCAAGAAGAATTTCACAAAGTACTTTAGGACACGAAATCTCGAAGCTCTGAATAGCGACCACGAGAAAAGTGACCAGGGAGAGGTGTTACCCAGGTTTGGCAATGGGTCCTTTCTTATTGCGGCCAACGTGAAGGAAGTTCCGCTCAAAAGCTGAGGAGGGAATAAAACACCGACTCTACTGTGTAAGAGAGGGGCCTTGCGAACTGTGAGGTTGTTAGGAAGATGTTGAGCTCTTCCCTTATCATTTCACAGAGTGTCTATCTTTGAGAACTAGCATTTGTCCTTTGGAAGTGGATGTGTGCGTTTGAACACTTTGTGTGTCCACGAACTCACGTGCAATTATATCAGTAGTGACTGATGGGTTATGGGTAGGATAAATCAAGATACAGGACTGACTCCCACTCCCAGTGGAGGTAAGATCTTAAAAGAGATCAGTTGCCTGGAAATCCCTCTCCGTCTCCCTCAACTGCCCTTCATTCTTCCCAAGTTCCTGGGAAGTCAAGGGCTGTCCTTGTTTTTTCTACGGAAGGCCTCAAGAGGCAACTCCATGAGGAGCCCCTTAGCTTTGAGCTGTGTGTAGGACTGGGGTGGGCAAGAAGGGGACATGAGAGACCAATATTTGGGTTGGAGGGGAAGATGGAGAGGGCAGCAGAGTTGTTAAAAGAATATCCCCTTTATGGAAAGGGGAGACTCGACAATGAGGAACATGAAGGAGAAACAGGTTGGAAATAGGAAGAGTCCACAAGGAGATCCCACTGTGAATAGCTGGCCATTTTGCAGCCCTTGCACCCTGAAAAAGAGGCTTACTTAGTGGGTGGCTTTAGGTTCTCTTCCCTGCTCTTGTTGATTCTGCCACAGATATGGCTTTCGAATGGATTCCATCTGCTTCTCGGTGATCTGCTGCTAGTATTTTAGTCTAGGACCACTCTCGACTCTCCCGAGGTTGCTCCACACAATCCCCCTCGAGCTCCCTATCCCAGGTGCCCAATCAATTTCAACGCTTAATCCATTCTACACAATACAGCCATAAAGACCGTCCTGAAATACAAATCAGATCTTGTTGCTTCATCTCACCAAACGTTTCCTTGCCCTCCACACCGCCCTCCTCATCAAGTTCAAGCTCTCTAGTGTGAAGGCCGAAGTGCCTTGGTGGTTTTCCTGCTCATTTCTCCTGTTGCAGGTCTCACCACCCTCCGCCTCACAGATAATATCCTAGACATAACGGGGTCCTAGTAGGACTTTTTTTTTAACCTTTCTTTCCTTCTGACCTCAGGGCTGCTCCCTCTGTCATGAGATTCTCTTTCCCTTTTCTACTATAACTTCCCCCAGACTTTATCATGGATAACATGTGTTAATCTTTTCTATTTTAAAGAAACTCTCACTTTTCCTGGGAACACTTCCCTGACCCCTCACTGCAAGCGTGTGTTCCTCTTTATGTTCCCAGAATGCCTGGGGATCCCCCTATTGGAGGACACATCATACCTTCTTGCAGTTGCCCTATTTACTGGTCTGTATTTGCCACTAGTCTTTTTTTTTTTTTTTTTAAAGATTTTATTTATTTACTTGAGAGAGAGACAGAGAGAGCATGAACGAGGAGAAGGTCAGAGAGAGAAGCAGACTCCCCATAGAGCTGGGAGTCTGATGCGGGACTTGATCCCGGGACTCCGGGATCATGACCTGAGCTGAAGGCAGTCGTCCAACCAACTGAGCCACCCAGGCATCCCGCCACTAGTCTTTAAACTTTTCGAGCACGGTCTTTTTTGTTCATTATTATAACTTCTTCCTCAGAATAGTTTCAGATATTTGACACTCAGCTAAAGCTAGTCCTTCTTCCCCTCTGTGAAAGGAATAAATGGCTGTTTAGCACTATCCACAAAATAGCTCTCCAGCTAAAGACAGCTAAGATACTATATACTCTCTTTATATACTCTATATACTATATATCAGCTAAGATACTATATACTCTTACTTTGTCTCAGATGAATGGCTGTGCCTCTTGAATCTTTGTTCATTAATCAAGACTTTACTCTGGGGCTCTCAAATGTGATTGTAATCTCCTGGACATTCCAGCCCTAGATTTTGTTTTATTACATACATTAAGTGTAGTCTTTGGCCAAATTTCCATATTTGTGGACTGTAAGTGTTGAATTTGGGATTAAAAACCAGTAAGTAGGTGGAAGTATAGGAGAGGAAGAAGAGGGTATAGGGTTCACACTGATGATTATTTCTTAGGGAATTCTGGGTAGAAAAGGAGAAAGGCTAAAGATGTCCAAGACACAAATGGTTTGGATTCTGTGGTCAACTCTTTTTCTCAGATTCACCGCTTGGTCCTCCACCTCTTCTCAGACCTCCAAACTGAATTTCCCCCTTCAGTGTGTTCCTTTCTGTCCACACTCAGTCACAAAGCTTCACCTAGCCAGAAAATATATTCCTCGACACAAGAGAAGTAGGAATTTCTACTCCACACGTATTTCTTGTACTTTTGGTTTGGTCTAATTTCTCTACCTCCCAGTTAATAAAAAGGAAGCTAGATTAGAGCCATATTCTAGTTTAGATAGGATCACAGCAAAAGAAAGCCAGAGGATTGCTTCAAGAACTTCTGTTGTGTCGGGGCGCCTGGGTGGCTCAGTGGGTTAAGCCGCTGCCTTCGGCTCAGGTCATGATCTCAGGGTCTTGGGATCGAGTCCCGCATCGGGCTCTCTGCTCAGCAGGGAGCCTGCTTCTCTCTCTCTCTCTCTGCCTGCCTCTCCATCTACTTGTAATTTCTCTCTGTCAAATAAATAAATAAAATCTTTAAAAAAAAAAAAAAAAGAACTTCTGTTGTGTTTATTTAACAACTCTTTATTGAGTCATGCTTTTGGTGAGGCACTGTGTTAGGCACTGTGGTTCAAAGATGTGGAGGTAGCCTCTTCCTTGAAAAAGCTTACCCTGCAGGCTTCAGAGTTAATATAAATAATTATTGCTTTACTACAATATTCTCAACTTATATTCTTAAATATTTTCGGTCTTGAGAGATTTGTCTGTTTGCCTATTCTTCATGATTAGGAAAGGTCTGTTGACTTAGCGGATTCTAGGGTGGTCAGCTGGTTTTCTGATCCAGGGTGGTGGACAGGACATTTGTACATATGAATTGTGCTTCCCCATACTTCCCTGAAATAAAAGTGTAGATATACAAAATGAAATCAACCTCTATACCAAAGAGAAAGAAAGGGACATTATCAGCAGATAAGAGATTCTTTAAAAAAAAAATTAGAAATTGAAAAGCAAATTGAATAGTGGAATGTAGAATTATCAGACATGTTTGGGAAACCAGCAGTATGAATAAGGTAACCCAAGAAAAACAAATTGATCCTTGTGGAAATGGAATTTGAGAAATACAGACACCAACTAAAAACTACATAATTAGGGGGCGCCTGGGTGGCTCAGTGGGTTAAGCCGCTGCCTTCGGCTCAGGTCATGATCTCAGGGTCCTGGGATCGAGTCCCGCATCGAGCTCTCTGCTCGGCAGGGAGCCTGCTTCCCTCTCTTTCTCTCTCTGCCTGCCTCTCCATCTACTTGTGATTTCTCTCTGTCAAATAAATAAATAAAATCTTTAAAAAAAAAATAAAAACTACATAATTAAAACCAACAGCTTCTATTCAGTATACTCAGAGACAATTGTAGAATTATTAAATCCATAAAACAAGAACAGGAAGGCAGTGGAAAGAGCTAAGCTCTGTGACCAGATGGACAGGTGAGTGTGCGCGTGCATGTTTGTGTAAGAATCAGGAACATGTTCATAAGGAAAATGTTGGGCTGAGCGGACTGGTAAAGTTGATGTACTGCTCCTGGGTGGAGAGGGGCATGGCATTCTTGGCAGGGGAAGCCCCGCCATGGAACATTTAAGGAAGACATGGGGTAAAGCCCAGGAAACCACAGGTAACTACAGAGAAATTACAGGCTTGATGGGTGCCTGGAAAGAGGTCAGCCTAGAAGTAGGCAGGAGCTAGTCTTTAGGACTTTGAAGCTGTTGGCATTTTATCTTGTCAGTAATGAGAAACATGGGCACGTTTTGTAGAGATAATTAATTGAGGAAGGGATTTATATGAACAAATAAAAGGGTGATTGACCTGAGTACTGTTGGCCGGTTGGATTCCAAGGGTGAAGCCCTAAGGCAGGAGGAAAAGCCAATCAATGAGATGATTTGAACTCAAATGAGGGCGTTGAGACAAGAGTGGGGGATGGGGCACAAAAGTTATTAAGGTGGTGGAATTGATTGGGCTTGGTGAGCCTAGTGGCGACATTCATCCAGACAGAGAATACAGGATGAGGAGCAGATTTCAGAGGAACATAATGAGCCCTTTTTTTAGCTCTTTGTGAATGTTCAGAAATGGCAGCTGGTGTTGCATAATTGCAAAATTGGGGTTTAGCTAGTTATTGGCTTCTAAGAATATAAACGCATTCCTTCTTTCCTCTGGCCTACTCTTAGAAAAATGACACCAAGGGGAGGGGGGCCTAAGGGTGTTTTTTGAGTAAGGGCCTCTATGTAAATTTCTTTACATCTTCATCTTCTCTGCCCATTCCCAACGTTTTGGTTGGCTGTTCTTATTATATAGGTAATCCACAGTCATGGCAAAAGTTCAAACAAAAGGAAAATTTAGCAAGTAGAGAATAAAACCCTTAAAGACCTGTCCCAAAGATAACCAGTACTAATAGTTTGGTCTACAGTCTTCCATATTGTTTTAATGTTATATCCTTTTATTTAATCACTCATTATATTTTATGGGATCTTACTACAATACTGCTTTTTAATTCATTTACTCTATTTTTAATTTGGAAAATTTCAAATATTCATACAAGTAGAGAAAATAACATAACACCTAAATACTCAGCTCTTAGATTTAAGAGAAATTAGCATGCTGCCAAATCTCTTTTTTTTTTGTAAGTAAAATTTCAGTTACAGCCAAATCACCCAATTCCTATCACTTCTCTCTCCCTCCTACCCCTACCCACACACTCTTTCTCTCTGCCTTTCTGTATTCCAGAGGTTTGCACTATCTTGAAGTTGGTGTGAATCAGCCCTATGCACGTTTGTTTTTGGAAATAATTTTCTCCATATGTATCTATCCAGGAAAAAAAATATAATAATATTTTGTATTAGTCTACCATTTTCATTAAATGTTTACACTCATGCTATCACACTGTACCTATCATTTTTCAGTTTTTGAGATTTATCATATTGCTGCATGTAGATTGTTTACTTTTAAAAAATCTACTCTATGATACACAACCACATGTTTCTTAGTATTATCAGTAGTGCTATAAAGTGAATCCTTGAACATCTGGCCTTGTATAAATATGAAAGTCTTTCATAAATGTGTGGTATGCCCACACTCAACTTTACTAGAGATTGACAAATGGCTTTCCAAACAGGTGATACCATTTTATATTCCCACAAGCAATTTGTATACTCTTCTGATTCTTTTCACACTTTGCCAACGCTCACTTTTTTTACATGAAAAATTTGGAGTTTTCAAATAGTATCTGTGATGGTTAATTTTATGTGCTCACTTGACTGGGCCATGGGGTGCCCAGATATTTGGTTAGACATTATTCTGAATGTGTCTGGGAAAGTGTTTCTGGATGATATTAACATTTGATTTGATAGTAAATTCCACCACCCGCCCCCCGTGGGGTGGGCCTCATCCACTCCATTGAAGAAAGAATAAGGGAGAATCCAGAATAAGGGAGAATCCTCTTTCCATGCCTCACTGTCTTCCAATGGGGACCTGGGTCTTGTCTTGCCTTCACAATAGTGCTTGGGCTAGAAGTTATACCACTGGTTCTCAGGCCTTCTGACTTGGACTGGAACTGACCATTAGCTCTTCTGGGTCTCTAGCCTGTTGACCACAGCACTTGGGACATCTCAGCCTCTACAACGATATGAACCAATTTCTATAAAATGTATTTATTTCCATGTATAGCTACATATTTCTATAGGTTCTGTTTCTCCAGAAAACCCAGACTATTAGAGTATCTCATTATTGTTTAAGTAGACATTTCCCTTGATAACTAGTTGGGTTGAACATCTTTTCCACATGTTTACTAGCAGTTTGGATTTCTTCTTATGAATTTTCTGCTCATCATTTTTTACCCACTTAGTATGTGTCTAGTCATAGCCCCTCCAATCATTCTTTTTCTCAGATACTTCACTCTGGGGATATCTGTTCCACCTTTATACCACTATGCCCAGAATTTTAAATGTCATATCTGTTTAAATATAAGTTGCAGAAAATGAAGGCTAATTCAGAAAAAATAAGGGTTATATAGACAGATGGGCAGTGTGTCCTTCTGTAAATAGGGGTTTTAGAGTAAGAGGAGGTAGAATGAATGCACCACCTTAAACTCTACCACCCACGGATGGTCTCATAGTACATGATGACACTGGCAGTCCTTGCCAGTGTTCCTACCCACCACAGGGACCCGGACCGAAGGACAGAGGGGAAGCTATTGCTAAGGCCTGTGTGTTGACCTTGGAAGAGAACCTACCTCACTTAAAGCCATTAAGGAAGCAGGTAATAGCCTCCCGAAGTCGCTGGTCTTTTGCTCCTTTGTATGGTTCACAATGAACCTAAATATTTCTCAGAAAAAAAAAAAAAAAGTCATTCATTTCAACTCCCTTTAATGAGGATTTCTGTTTCTGCAACATTTTAGTGGTATTTATGTTGAAAGCTTACTTTTCAGACCTTTCCTCTTTTTCTATTTCTCTCTCTTTCATTTTTTTTTTTCCTGTTTTGATTTGGCTATCGTCATGCTCTGTGCTTCATCTGGGTGTTCCTTGGCTACAAGGCAATTTTGAGATAACAGATTGGCGACCAGTTAGAGGAACAGGAAGAACTGTGAGCAGGGTCTTCTCCAGTACAGACGGGGGAGAAAAGGAGATAGAGTGTGTTGAGAGATGTTCATTCCCTGGGTGCCCAAGCTGCTGAGTGCTCCAGTGTGAGCGGCCGTCCCAATGGACCCTTGGCTCAGAACCACCATGGCGCAAACAGAGATGCGGAGCAATGACCTGAGCATCGTCGCAGAGATGGCTCCCACCACAGAGGCCACGGTCCTTCACGCTGCTCTCCTGTTGAAAATTTTCCTTTGCTGCGGGCTCAGTCAACCCAGATGTAGTCGATAAGCCATTTGCAAGCAATGGTTCTTTTAACAAAAACACTTTCGTATCACTCTTTTCTCCAAGGAAAAAGGAATCAGTGATGAAACGCGACAGGAAAGCTTACCCATTCGCAGGTGGATTGTCAAAGGTCACATGCTAACCGCAGGCAGCCTGGACTGGTGCCCGGTGCCAAGCGAATCCAAGAATGGTTATTTTCTCATCACTTTCTAGACCCATTCTTGCTCTGTGGTGGAAGTCACGAGACTCGTGAGGGACACCAAAGGTGAAACTATATAAGTCATCTCCTCTGAGAAGGATTCTCTGACCACTCACCCTTGCTCCAGTCCCTACATATTCTCCCACATCTTCCTATGTGTTAGTCAGGCTTTTCTGGAGAAATAGAACCAATAGGATATATTGAGATATATAAGAGAAGATTTATTATAAGAATTGGCTCATGCAACGATGGAGGCCAGGAAGAGAACCAAGAAAGCCAGTGGTGTCATTCAGTCAGAGCCTGAAGGCCCCAGAACCAGGAGAGCTGAGGTTTGAGGAGAGAAGATGGATATTTCACTCAAACAGACAAATCAAATTCACCCTCCTCAACTTTTTGTTCTACCGAGGCCTTCAGCGGGTTGGATAAGGCCCTTCCCGGGAAGGGCAGCATTCTTTACTCAATCTACCAATCTGCAATGAGCAAATGCTGGTCTTTTCCAGAAACACCTCCACAGAATACCCAGAAATAATGATTTACCATCTCTGTGGGAATTTCGTAGCCCAGTCAAGTTCATAGGTAGGATTAACGCTCACACTGTGTTCACCTCCCATTGCCGGAATGAACACGCTCACTGAGACTGTTCACTTACCTGTCTCCACCACCAAGCTTAGACCCCTAGAAAGATAGGACCAGTGCTGTTTGGTCCCTTAAACTAGCACAGTGACCCCATGTACTTGTGGAACGATTTTAGTGGCTAGAGTTGGGTGTATTAAAAGGAGCCACTGCCAACTGTGATGAGGCTCTAGAACTTCTTTGGGCCAGCCTCTCCCTCCCAGCCCCCACCCTGACCTCACTTTCACCTCCATCTCTTTACTTGGAAGGAGACAAATAATAACACACTTACACAATGGGTTTACATGCATTGTCTTGCTTACATTATTATTCCACAATAGTAGATGAGGTTTAAAAACTCAATACCATGCTCTTAAATTTGCAAATCTTTGGACCGAGAATTGGGAACAATGACAACATTCTGAGCTTCCCAGAAGGTAACAACGATGGGGATTTTTGTGGACATCTGAGAGAAGCACATGCACAGATGGTTTGCCTTTTATTGGCCCATTCTTGCCCAGAAGGCACCGCTCACTGAAACAAAGGAGCCTTATATTAGAAGGGTGTGGGGGTCACAGCAGCCTTCAGGGTGGCCCTTGTCCTCGCTCTGGTCTCTTTCTGGCCTGTCCTGTATTGTTCATCTGGTCACTTCACCATCCAGGGCTTGTGACATTTTTCTCCTCGAGAGTGGAAATGACCGAGCTATCAAACATGCGTTTCCGACTGGTATCTCTGAGTCAGGCAAGGGGGCGGAGGGGACTAAAACTGGCCTCGCACGTCTCTTCCCATCAGCTAAACCAGAGTTTGGAAGGACAGAAAGAACTCGTTAGGGGACAGTTCCCAGGAAAATGCTTTTGGTGGAAAAGTCTGCGAAAGCAAGGCAGGTTTTCCTTTGTGTCTAAAGAGAGGGCGTCCCTGGAGCGGGAGGCCTGCGGCAGAATCTCCGTTAAATCACTGTGTTAAATCACTTCTAGAAAGCATCTCAGAACCAGAAAAAAAAGAAGTCCAGTTTCATAAACCAAGAACTGCGATCGTATTAAGCTCCCACAACTGTATTTGGCCAAGAGGGTAAAAATAACCGAAACTCTCAGAAGCCCCATAAATGTCGCGAATAATCCCAGCTGGGGCGTCAAATGTGTCATCTTTCCTCACTCTCCTCTCTTCTTCTGCTGCTCCTCTCTTCCTTCTCCCGCTTTCCTCTCGGACCTCTTTCTCTTCATTCCCTCCTGTCTTCCCTCCTGTCTTCTCAATCCTCCCTTCCCAGCTCAGTGCCCTCGTGTCAACAGATCTGGGCCAGACGCTGTGCTAAGCACCACGGTGCCAAGATGAGTCAGTTCTGTTTCTTGTCCGGCACTAAGGGGTGTTTGTTGGGCTCTGCCGGCTTCTTCTTGCCCCTCCACGTGCTGCCTCCTGGTACCTCTATCTACTCAGCAGCCTCGGTATTCTTCCCCCCCCCCCTTTATTTATTTGAGAGAGAGAGAGAGAGAGTTAGAGCATGAGCAAGGGGAGGGGCAGAGGGAGAAGCAGACTCTCCACTGAGCAGGAAGCCCGACACAAGGCTGCATCCCAGGACCTGAGATCATGACCTGAGCCAACAGCAGACGCTTAACCAGTGGAGCCACCCAGGTGCCCCAGCCTTGGCATTCTCAATCTGTAATATGAGCAATTCTGATTTTTCTGAATTTTACCAAAATAATTCTTAGAGAAATTTTTTTTAATCCTCCTGTAGCACATCCTCTAAGGATAAACAATGCGCTTTTTATGCCACCAGCATTTCATGTCCAGTTCCCCAGTACAGACTCTGACTGCTCTCTTCTCGTCACATCTCTGCCTTGTGTGCCTCCTCTTAGAAGTTCGAGAGCTGCCCTTGACCCTGCCCTCGAGTGACTTACCACCTAGGGGAGTCCCATCTAGATTAATTGCTTTAAAATTCTGTAATCACTCGAGAAGTCGATAGGAAAAGTTGCACAACTGATTTGGAAACTCCCACTTCAGCAGGTGGTGGGACCTGGACCAGAGAGGATGGGTGGAGCAGAGAACAAGAAGCCAAAGCTCTCAGGGCTCTCTGTGCAATTGCACAGAGGACCAAGGTGTCAATTAGCATGGGGACTAGCCAGGACACTGTGCAATGCCTCCATGTCTAGTTAGATCAAAAACAGTTCACCCTGTACGTAAATAATACTTTGTCTCTGTACCCACCTGATTGAAATCAGCTAACCTTTAGGCAAAGAGCACCCTCTTCCCTAATAAACCTTTTGGCAAACCTTTTTCAGCTTTGTGCGAGGGATTAGGTTAACTCTTGCAAAACTGGTTCACCAGGAACAATGACTAAGTGGATTTTTTTTTTTTTAATTTTTTTTTTTTTTAGCATCCGACATATTATGTCTGAGCAGCTATAAATATATTTACAAGCTGAAATTCCAAGGAGGGGGTATTAGCTTGCTGGAAAACAAGCCAGCTGAATGATGGGCCTTCACCCAGCCAGCATACTGTGGTTTCATAGTCATCGCTTGCAATTTTATTTTCCTTCTCAAGGACTTTGACTGGGTCATTTTCTCTTTCACACTAAGAATTTGTCTCCATCCGGCTCCCGTGTGTATGCACGCGCGTGCGTGTGTGTGTGTGTGTGTGTGTGTGTGTGTGTGTTCCGATCTCCCCAGGGGGTGGAGAGTGCCAGGCAGGTGTGCCCCTGTTATGAAACGTCCTATCCACTTGTTGAACCAGTCCAGTGATGAAAGGCGACTGCCACACAGGCCACGCTGTGAATCTGAAAGCCCACAGACGTGTTCTTTCAAGCAGGAGGTGTTTTGGGCGCCCGAACGTCTCTGTCTTCGGACACTGCAGGTTCCAGTTCGGATCTGGGTGCTGGGGCAGGGAGAGGGTGTGGCAGGCAAGGATGCTGCCGGAGGGCAGTGTTTCCGACTGCGCGTTCCCCGGAATCGGCTACAGGAGGCACGCTGTGGAAGTGTTGAGTGAAATAAGGATTTCCAGTAAGGGAGCTTTCTGGAGGTACTAGTATGTTAATATGCCTTGGGCATAGTCAAGGGTGAGTTGTAAGATGTGTCATTTTTCCTAGTTTTCACTTAAGCTGTATCACCTGCAGCCTTCCCTGGCCGAACATTCTGAGGAACACACTTGTGTGCTGCCTGAGGGCAGGGAAAGAGGAGAATGAGGAAGGATTCCCCGAAAAAAAAAAAAAAAAAAACAACCCTCTGTTCATAGCTCCTGTTGATGTGGCTTAGTGGATCACTTTCCACTTTCCACTATTGGGACTGATCTGGGGAGAGCAGACCCGACCTGGGGACTGCTGTGTCTGGATCTAGGGCTTCCAGCATTTTTCTCGCTCCTCTTCATACCTTTGTCCTATCTTGGTCCCCCTGAGAAATCAACATAATCCATTTGGTCGCAGAGCGGAGCCTTTCCCCCAGGTGAGGGGCTGTCATCACAGGATATTTAGGCGTTATTTACGATCCGTGCATCTGCCTTTTTTCACGTTCAACTCGGTTGGGTCACCTAAGCACACATGCAGAGGGATTTTCTCCCAGCTCCCCTGTTTCCTCCGCAAGGAACCTAATCCACCCTTTTACGGCTCTTGCAGTCACCCTGCTGTCCTTCCAGTGCCGTGTGCCACCAGTTGGTCTCTGCCGTCTAGCACGCTGCCTCAGAAATATCAGACTTTCCTGTCTCTATGCCACGGGGCTCGATCCTGGCTGCTCTAGGTCACCCAGGCACCATGCCAGCCCATTGACTCCACTCGGTGCTTTGAGTGGAGGATGGGCCTGGAGATTTCCACTTCTCCATGGCACCCCCGTTGATTCTGATGCCTGCCCGGGATTGAGAAACACGGCTCTTGGTTCTGGGCACGCGGAGCCCTGTCCTTTTTCCTGGAGCCCTGCCTGGGTCAGGATTCCGGTTCCCTGACCTCTGCCTTCAGGGGGTGGGGGAAACAGAAGTATTTGTAAGGTCCCTATTGGGTCTCAGGTACTTTAAATATGTTCTTTCCTTTCATCTTCACAACACACTTATGCAGTACACATTGTTATCTTTATTTAGGGAGGGAAAACCAATTTCAGAGGGTCTGGATTATTTTCCCAAAGGTTCACAAGCCAGCGATGGCAGCCCAGGGTTTCAGCCTCCAATCTGCCAGCGTCGAGAGCCCTCTTTCTTGAAAAAGTGTGGTCCCTGGGCCAACAGAATCAGCCTGACCTGGGACCTGTTAGAAATGCAAGTACTTGGGTGTCATCTCAGACCTACCCAATTTCCTTGGGGGTGGGGTCCAGAGATATTTTATCAAGCCCCTCCAAGTGATTCTGAGGCACCCTGAAGACCAAGACTATGTATTTCCTGCTATATTGTCTTGTCTCTTTTTCCTTATGTTTTAGTTTGGAAGAATTGCTGTATTTCTTTCCCAGAAATCCCAGTCTCGGCACATCGTGCCATTCCTCTCATATCTTTCTCAAGCAGTAGTTTCATTATGCACACTCTGCGCATTTCCTTAGTGGCGTTCATGATATCTGCACCAGCAAGGGGCTCTAACCTAGCTTCAGGCTTTGCACCATCTTACCTCCGTCTCTTAAATCTTCCTTTGCACATTTTAAGACATGGAAGACACTGGGGCGCCTGGGTGGCTCAGTGGGTTAAAGCCTCTGCCTTCCGCTCAGGTCATGATCTCAGGGTCCTGGGATCGAGCCCCGCATTGGGCTCTCTGCTTGGCAGGGAGCCTGCTTCCTCCTCTCTCTCTGCCTGCCTCTCTGCTTACCTGTGATCTCTGTCAAATAAATAAATAAAATATTAAAAAAAAAAAAAAAAAGACATGGAAGACCCTGACTTCCAGCCCCTTTTAAAACTTGGGAGCACACTTGTATGTGGCAGCGACGGCAGGGCGTGGGGGCAGAAGACACACACCCAGAGTGAAGTTTGATCACACCAGCTTCTTCATCACATGATACCCACCAGGGCTTGCAAATCCCTTCCTGTGGTCTGCTCCGAGTTCGGATTCACAGGTAAAGGAGTGCAAACATCCACCGGCCTCGGGAAGTTTCATTTAACATTGAACTGTATCTCTTTAAGGTGAAGCAAGAGCGGGGAGCTTCTGGAACATGCATTGGCGGATTGCACGCCCCCTCCCCCCCACGAACTATACTCTCATTCAGGGCTGGATGATGTCCAAGTCAAACCAGAAACACCCCCAGGCCACTCTGCCAGAAGATTTGGGGTGGCCAACACCTCTCGCTGACTCTGCCTTTCTCTGGACATGCAGAAAGTCTGGGTTGCTCAGGGAAAACCTGATTACTCCATACACCAGTTTGATCCCGCCTTCAAAAGAATGCTTCTGCTGTTCGGGCGACATTTGAGAAATGAATTTATTCCATTATCTTACCTTCATACATAATGCATAATGACTGGTGCAGGACTGGTGAAGGGTTAGCATTTTGGAGTTCAAAACACCAAAGTTTCTCTGGGTGGCCAAGGTATGGTTGTTAAATAGAATAAGAAGAAACAGGAGGTTGACAAGGGAAACTTAGTTTAGGGGTATTGATTGATTGATTAATTTTTTCCTATTACATTTAGCTTTCCTGATTTTTTTCTTCAATGCCCTCTCTTACCAGAATATTCCATGAATAAATATTAGGTTCTATCCCTGGGCCATCTATAGTGGTCATGTTATTCTGTTCCGTGGCACGCTCATGGGATTGTAGCCTAACTGGAATTACAGTTGGTAGAGGGAGATGCATTAGGTCCATTTATATCTTTCATCCTCCTTTTCTAAATGTATTCTCCCTGGATTAGAGTTCCTAGCTGTGAGTACTCTTGGGTCAGCTAAATACCAAAAAAAGAATTATGGATTCACCATACAGTGACCTTGCAAGAAGTATCAGGGCAGCTTAGTTTCAAATTCTGCTCGAATCTCCAATATATTCTTGATATATTTTGCTTAGCAGTTTGTCTTCTCATCACCCCTGTTTTCGCGGAGTAACAGCACAGAACCCTATCAACAGAAGCCAATAATGGGGAGTGACTCAAAAGTCTTCATTAGTAAACTATTTGGGGGTAAGCAGTCCACATTTTACATTCTCATGCTCACAGCACTGTACATAAATCTGACTTCCCCCCACCCCTCGGGTTCAAGAGAATATTTTGGAGATGATTGGCAGAAAATAGAATTAGCAAAACAGTACTATCAATTTTTTCATGCTGAAAAGATTTAGAAGGAATGATGGCATCTTATACTTAACAATGAACATACAGGGATTTCTAGAGGTTGGCAAACTGTAAGAAAAACACATTTAGAAAATTGTACTATGATTTAATGTTCTGGCTCTACAGCTGATTCACTTGTATTTTTTTGTTTTGTTTTGTTTTGTTTTTGTTTTCCCCTAAATATTTAAAATGAAATTTAAAGCACAGTTGATCTTGGCTTGGGTAGGCAGCCTGGATATTAACTGGGGATTTAGTTAATATCTAGAAGTTGATCTACTTCTGATGGTGGGAGCCAAATAGCCCCCTTGGAAGTTTCCAAGGATGTTGACTGGTCTTTTTTAAATCCCTCTTCCTGCCTTCCTGTTAGTCTCTACCTGCTCTAGTTGTATGCTAATTTGCCACACAGGATTCTGATTTTATGGAATTACTACCCTCAATGTATATGGGGAAAACAAAATTTAATAAAACCCTTGATTTTGAAAATCTTGAGTTTTTCATATTAGATTTTTGGGGGAGAAACATCATCTTAATTTATTTCTATTTTAATAATCTCCAAGGCTCGAGTGCCTGGGCAGCTCAGTCGTTAAGCATCTGCCTTTGGCTCGGGTTATGGTCTCAGGGTCCTGGGATCGAGCCCCAAGTTGGGCTCACTGTCTGACATGGGGCTCGATCCAGGCTCAGTAAACTCAAAGGCTCAGTAATTAAATACAAGTTATGGAATGCCCCTTTCCAATATCCTACTCGTTAAACGCATGTTAAACCTCAAAAATATTGAGTCAGTGGTCTACAACTTCCCATTCAAAACCTCCATAAAGCAGAGATAGAAATGTCCTTATTGTTTTTACAAACAGACAAAACCAGTAACAACAGCAAAACAATTTTTACACTTATTTCCAGGATGCTATGTTGGCCTTTGCGTGGGTTTTATTCATTAAACATGTTCTAATAATTTTTGTGGGTTTTTTTTTTTTTAAGATTTTATTCATTGATTTGACAGAATACAGCTAGGGAGGAAACACAAGCAGAGGTAGCGGGAGAGGGAGAAGCAGGCCTCCCGCTGAGGAGGGAGTCTGATTTGGGGTTTGATCCCAGGACCCCGGGATCACAAGCAGAGTCGAAGGCAGACGCCCAACCACCAAGCCACCCAGACACCCCATAATCTTTGTTTTTTTAAAAGTAGATAAAATAGCTTCACCACTTTAACCCCTTTGCCTCTGCCTCTCACCATACGACCATTAGCAGTCCCAAGAATGAGGGATGCACCCAAAATTCCCACTGAGTCAATTGTTTGACTACTCAACATCCCCTATGAGAAGTCTTATACAAGAGCTTTTGTTTCAGAATGAAGTACCGGGAAAAATTTCCTTCCCCCAAGCAATGTTTTTTTTCCCTCCCAGGCAATAAGAACCATCTAATTGAACATATTTTCCTTTGTGTTTGGCTGCCAGGAATCCCAGAGCCAAACTTTCAGTCCAATTTTCTATGGCCCACACATCTGGGTTCTTCCTTTCTCCTCGATATAGATCTTTGATCCTGACTTTCATTTATAGAAAAATATGCCATTATTAAAGAATTGCAGAAGTCTGAATAGGCTGCCTGAAATACTTATTGGTTATAAGTAAACCAATAAGTCAAATGTCCGAAAAACAATGCATTTTGGCCAGGAGATCACTTTGCAAACGGTCTTTCGGCTCCTAACCCAACCCGCAGAAACCTCTTTCATTTCTGGACACCTTTGCTGTGCATTTCCCACGTGCCAGAGAGATGTGCTCCAGGCAGAGAGGTTTCTAAGTATTCACAAGGCTCGGGTCTCTCAAATTCGAATAATGCAAAACAAAACGAATAAGCAGATAAAGTGGCAATAAAAACGACTTGATGGAGGGGAGACTGGGGAAGCAACAATTCACTCTGCAGAGGCTTGAGAGATAAAGCGATTTTTCAAAGGCTGCAGTTGAGGGCAGGTCATTTCCAGCCGAGAAGGCTTCATGAAGAAAGCAGAATGTCACTGAATTACGGTGAGAAGTGACGAAACAGTGCTGTCTCGGAGCATTGTTAGTGAGTAATCGATTATCATTAATATTGGTCCCCAAGGAAGACAGGTTTATCTGGAGGTGAGTAATATTTTTAAAAAGGGACTTGGGGGAATTTCAACTGTTAATTTTTGGGGGAACCTCCATACCGTTTTCCACAGTGGCTGCACCAATTTCCACTCTCAGCAACGATGCATGAGGGCTCTTCTTCCTCCACGTCCTTACCATTTCTTAGTTGTTGTTGTTGTTTTAAAGATTTTATTTATTTATTTGACAGACAGAGATCACAAGCAAGCAGAGAAACAGGCAGAGAGAGAGGGAAGCAGGCTTCCTGCTGAGCAGAGAGCCTGATGTGGGGCTCGATCCCAGAACCCTAGGATCATGACCTGAGCTGAAGGCAGAGGCTTTAACCCACTGAGCCACCCAGACGGCCCCATTTCTTAGTTTTTTTTGATGCTCGCCATTCGGACAGGTGTGAGGTGATATCTCACTGTGGCTTTGATTTACATTTCCCTGATGAGCGACGCCGGTCACACCTTTTCATGTGTCTGTTGGCCATCTGGATGTCTTCCTGGGAAAAATATGCTTTTCCTTTTCCTGGATGGGAGAGTGTCATGGGGATTTCCTGAATGCCTCTGGATCATGAGTGGGCTATTTCTGACTTGGCAGTCAGAATGAAGAGAGCGAGCAAATGAGGAAAGGAGCAGACAAGACAAGAAGAAAAGGGAAGGAAAAACTGGTGACGGGGATGAGCTGTGTTTTCCTAATGTGGAGAGCGTGCATGAGGGTAAAGCCTTCCCAACAAAGAATTTCTCTGGATTAGATCTGACTGAAATTGGGAAGGGTGGTGTGAGTAAGGCATGGAAAGTTGTCAGTGGGGGAGCTCCTGGGTCAGACTGTTCCGCTGTTGGGCTGGAACGCAGTGGTCATTTGACGGGAACACAAACTTGGTATGATGAAGCCATCAAGCATTGTAACGTGTGTTGTGTAGGAGTAGAGCAGGTGGGGTGCAGGTGGACCGGGGTGGGGGGGGGGGGGTGGGGGGGGGTAGGAGGGGGGGGGATGGGAGGAGTCATGGCAGACCCTGGGGCTTGGCGGTATTGATGTTGGACTTCCACGCCACCACCCTGAACTGTTTGACTCTGGGAGCTAATTTACGACCTCAAGAAGAGCTGCTTGAGCAGAACCAGAGGGAAATTTCATAAACAGCGAAGGCAGGGATTCCTATTGGCTGTTTTGCTTTTGGAAACAGTTTACACAAGGGCTGATTTCAACATGCACTAATATATACAGTCTAGTTGGCGTTTTACATGGAAACTTTAATAAACAGTTCTAATTGTTGCTTCATTTACATAGATTAGAGAGTGCCACAGGCCCATGTATTAGGGCTTAGGGATGTGGGGGTCATTTAATGGAGATGCTGGCTTTATTCAGATAACTAACCAATTTTAGGGAATCCTGGTAAAGTTAACCTGTTATGAAGTAAGCAGTTTTTTAAAAATTTTTACTCTTTTGTAAAAGAGTGGCCTTCCAGAGGCCTCTCTATTTAAGCAGTGATGTAATAGCAAGGCTTGGAGACACCTGAAATGCCCATTGGTAAGGAACAGATTATATAAAGTAGGTCTATCCATAAAATTAAATATGCTTCTTTAAAATAGTGAGGCTTGTAATACTAAGACACACTGCCTAAGATGTATGTTTAAGCTCAGAAAGAAGATGAAAAACAATGTGCAAACATTGGTATCCCAACATTTGTGTTTTTAAAAAAAAAAGAGCTGGGGAGTGTCTGGTTCCCTCAGTCGGTTAAGTGTCTGACTCTTGATTTTGGCTCAGGTCATAGTCTCAGGGTCACGAGATGGAGTCTTGCATGGGGCTCCACCCTGGGCGTGGAGCCTGATGGAAGATTCTCTCTCTCCCTCTGCCACGCCCCCACCTTTCTAAAAATAAATAAATAAATAAATAAAAAGAGAAGGAGTCCTATATACAGCTATCACTAAATATGCCCAGTATTTCTCTGGAAGCCACAGAAGAAGCCTGTGACAGTGGCTGGCCCTGGGGAGGGAATATCAGAGATCGGAGTAGGAAGGAGAGTTAATTTTTCACTGCATTTCTTTTCATTCTAGACAGTCTTCACTTGAGTTTCTTTCACTCTTGTCCAGTGGCTTGAACTTGCTTTCCACCTCTTTCCATGATTCAGGAAAAGAGAACCCCTGTGTCAACATCAGACGGGGGGAGCTTTGATTTTCCTGTCCTATTTGATGTGGATTTATCCCAGATTCCCCCACAGCCTGGGGTCAGGGCGGGTATTGACTGACCTTGGCATGAAGTTATGTTGTTGTTGTTGTTTTGTTTTGTTTTAAAGGCTCTTCTTTAAATTGATGAATGAGAAGAACTCCCTCCTTCTGTGTGAAAGTGGCATAGTAAACGCTGTGGGATGGATCTCATTCACCACTTATCCTTGTGGTTAGGTACTGTTGTGCAGTCTGTGTACTGTGCAACCACTTGTGGTGGTCCTAAACTCGGTCAACTTGTTAGCAAGACTGTGAATTCCAACCCCCTTGGAATATCACTAACAGAAAGCTAGAGCTCTAGGTAGCTCTTCCCTACTTTTCCATTTGTCTTTACAGTCGTCAGGGTGACCAAGTCCAAGGGACTACTGTAAGTCAGTATGGCGAATGATAAGAGTATCATCTGTGAAAGACTTCCAAAGAATAAGGAGGAAGCCATTTGCTCTGCATGGTGATGGTTGCAACAGCTGAAGTAGTCTAGGTCAGCGGTTCTCAACTAGGGCCCTCTGAGGACACTTGGGCAAAGCTTGGAGACTTTTTTGGTTGCCTCAGATGGGAATGGTGGTGTTACTGGCATCTACTAGATGGAGACCAGGGACGCTGTTGAACACCCTAACTAGGCACAGGACATCGTGTCTCCCTCCCCACCCCCGCCACCCCCTGCCCCCCCCACCCAAAGAATCATCTAGCTCCTATGTCAGCAGTGCTGCTATTGAAAAGCCTGGTCATATGCTGTGCAGACAAATAACTTAAAAAAAAAATCCCAGTGGTTTCACTGAGCAACTAATTAATCTGTCCAACATGGGTTAGCAATGCAGCCCTGCTCATCCTGGTCCCTTCAGGAAGTCTGGCTGAGGGGAGATTCATTTCCAAGTGGGCTTCCACCATTTCTGTGACAGGGAAGGGAACTCAGCAGGTCACACAGTAGATCTTAAAGCTTCTGCCCAGAATTGGCACACACGTTTCCCAGTCACATTCCATTGGCCATGATCTAGCCCATACGCCATGCCTAAATTCAGAGCAGGTGGGACATGCATTTCCATCTCATTCCAGAAGGAGGAGAGAGGGGAAATGATTGTGAACTGCCCTCAGGACTCTCACACTGATGGTAGTGGTGCAGTGACTGAGGATTCAAAGAAGGCTTCTGTTCTTGTCACCTGTTGCTGCCTAACGCATCAGCCCAAACTTAGGCGCTGAGGACAACAATCCTTTAATTTGCTCCTAGAGCTGAAACCGGGTTGGGGCTGGATGGGAACAGCTCATCTCTACACCACGTGGTGTCATCAGGGGCAGCATGCAAAGTGGGGGCCAGGCATGTCTGGCAGTTGGTGCTGGCTGTGGACCATGACCTCAGCGGTGACGGTCAGCTGGACCACCTACACAGGCCCTCTACGTGCGGCTGCTTGGCTTCCTCACAACATGGTGGCTGCGGTCCAAGGCCCAGAGTCGATGCTGCCAGTTTCTTAGAGCCTGAGTCTGGCAACTGGCACAGTGTCACTTCATATTCTGCTCATCAAGGAGTTTCTAGAGCCCAAATTTGAGGGGAAGGAACACAGACCACGTTTCAAGAGAAGGGAGGTCACAGAATCCGGGGGCCATGTTGCAAAGCCGCTTCCCAGGTCAGAGTTGGGGATGAAGAGATGGAAAGTTTTTTTTTTTTTTTAATTTTATTTATTTATCTGTCAGAGAGAAAGAGAGTACACACAAGCAGGCAGAGAGGCGGGCAGAGGCAGCGAGAGAAGCAGGCTCCCCGCCGAGCAAGGAGCCCGATGCGGGACTCGATCCTAGGACCCTGGGATCATGACCTGAACCAAAGGCAGTGGCTTAACCAAATAAGCCACCCAGGCGTCCCGGGAAGATTTCTTCAGGTGCAGTTTGGGGAACGAGCATGAGCCCAGGCACATCAGAGCTATATTTATTCAAGCTTTTCAGCTGGTCCTGCTTCATAGCTACTACACCTAGTGCTGACATCAACCTTGTAAAAACGTCTTGCTCCAGCTCTGCCATATATATCAAATACGTGGAGGGGAACTGCAATCTGGGTTTATTCTGATTTAATTATTGACGATTAAACATCACTCATTTTCATGCAAACAAATTAAATTATTAAAACAAAATAAGGCTCCCCAAGTTGTCTTTTAGATATTTGTTTCTGTAATAATAGTTTATTGAGTTTACCGCAGTTTGGGGAGTTAGTATATTAGTGGCATCGACTCTGCTTTGGATTCATTTTGCTTTGAACTTCGTGGTTCCATGAGGACTTCAAAGCCAACTGGACCTGACCTGAAGCACTTCTTTCAGGAACAAGATGAGGTAGGGTTGGAGGAGTAGCATAAAAGGGTCACGATCCTTCTGATGTTGAGAACGACTACCAATAGCCACGTGTGTTCCTATCTCTCCCGAGTCAATCCTAACAGCATTGTGTCTTTCAAGGTCATTCAAGTTGAACTTCCTAATTTTGCCCAGGAGGAAAAGGAGAAAGAGAAAGTGACCTCTTGGGGTTTTGACTCACTCTGGATCAGTAGGAGGAAGGGCAGCTAGTGGAACTGGACGGGACCCACTGCTAAACTACAGGGAATTGAATGCCCCCCCCCCCCCCCCCCCCCCCCCCCCCCCCCCCCCCCCCC